>NC_139722.1:52470689-52645689 GCF_964211835.1 Anser anser | reverse complement strand
AAAAAAAAAAAAAAGTATTTACCAGATAAAGATCTACCAGATAAAAGGGTTGTTCACTTAGTGGGGGGGGAGCAACTTTATGGGAACACTACTCAAGAGGCACAACAGGGTCCTCAGGTCAGTAAATAGCATGTGCAGTCAGGAGAGGAATTTCAACTTTTATACTTTGAAAAACCTGCCCCTTGGGAATATAACATGAAAATAGATTTGCACTCAATGCATTGTAATGAATTGCAAACCAAACCAAACCAACCAACCAAAAAAAAAAAGAAAAAATTGCATAGAGGAAACTGTCAAAGGTTGAAAGCTGTACTCCTTCACATTGCATCTCCCAAATTAGCACTTAATGAACAAATAATGGAATAAGTATTGTACAGTAGTTCACTGTCATGTCCTTGAATAAAGCACTTGACTATGAATGAAGTATTCAGCCAACAGGGAGTGAATTCATAAAAAAAGTAATCTAAAGACTAATCAAATAATTAACTTTTTTTTTTTTTTTAGAAAGTTTGTGCAAAGGTTATCTCATTGTGGGAAAATGAAGTAATCCGTGGTTTAACAAAATGCAGTAATCTGTGGTTTAAAAAAAATTCAACATAAACAAGCACTTCTCTTGCTCTTACAACAACTGTAATCCACATACTTAAAATCACCTATGAGTTGTTTAAATTTTTGATAAAGTATTTATAAAGATCAATTAGGAGAACTTAAAATGTTAACAGTTACCAAAACTAGCAGTAGCATAAATATTTGGAAGTGTTTTAAATGTAAATAGCCCAGAAGATATTTACCTTTCATATGCAATCTTATCTTAAGCTGCTTGTGAAGCATGAAGACATCCTGCAAAACTTAACAGATGTGTTTTAGTATTCCAATCACAAAGTGGTGTGATACAGTGTCATATAGAGGCTGACATGTCTGTGTTGTACTTTGTTGTGCTGCAGTAGAGTTGAACTGATTCACAAAGATCTGAAAGGATTGATGTGTGCACAGAGCTGGTCATCAGCTAGTGTATGGATGAGGGTAGAAGCAGAGAAGAGCCATGCTATCTGGTGGATGTGCTAAGAACTATGTGCCTTTCGCCCTGTCTTCCACTCCAGCTCATTTCAGTTGTTTCCGTAAGGATAACTTAAGTTTGGGAAACCAGGAATTCACTCATGAAGGTTGCTGATATAGAACCTAAGGGCTTGTATGTGTTTGGGGAATTTGTTCACAATTTTTTTTTTCTGAATCTTTGTAGCATGGCTGCTTCTGACTAGGATACCCTCAGAGAGTGTTCTTATCGTGTCAGCTTCTAGAACAAACAGTGGCTGAGCATGTCTCATTGTGGGTCCCAAGATTCTCGTTTTCCTGTCATGAAGATCAGAGGTGTAGACAAGAGTGCACTGAGGCTTTCTTGCGTCACAACAATAATATAAAAAGGGCACGGGTGAATCTGCTGCATGTATGGACATGATCCTGATGTGGGATTAGGATGCTGTGATATCCAGATACAGTGATTTAAAAACACAACTTGAATTAAAAATTTACATATAGCCCTTTGTAAAGTAGGTAACAAGGAGAAGACCAAGGTGTTAAAGAAAAAAAGAGATGAAAAATAGAAATAGACTGGGATGATCTATCTAACACTGCCTGTACACACATTGAGAAATACAATGTTAGCACTTCATGTCTTTTACTGCCTCTCTGTAGCTTTTTGTCTTTTTCTATGGGCCTGATTTTCATTAAGGGATACTTGGAAATATTTCCTGGCCACTGCATGATAGGCAGTAGAGTAACATTTCAGCAGGCATTAATCACAGAATCACAGAATTGAAGGGGTTGGAAGGGACCTCGAAAGATCATCGGGTCCAACCACCCTGCCAAAGCAGGTTCCTTAGAGCAGGCTGCACGGGTAGGCATCCAGACGGGCCTTGAATATCTCCAGAGAAGGAGACTCCACAACCTCCCTGGGCAGCCTGTTCCAGTGCTCCGTCACCCTCACTGTGAAGAAGTTCTTTTGCATATTGGTGTGGAACTTCCTGTGCTCTATCTTGTGGCCATTACCCCTTGTCCTATCCCCACAAACCACTGAAAAGAGGTTGGCCAAATCCCTCTGTCTTCCACATGTGTATTTATACACATTGATGAGATCCCCTCTCAGTCTTCTTTTCGCCAGGCTGAACAGACCCAGGTCTCTCAGCCTTTCTTCATAGGGAAGATGCTCCAGGCCCCGCATCATCTTTGTGGCCCTCCGCTAGACTCTTTCCAGGAGATCCCTGTCTTTTTTGTACCAGGAAGGCAGACATTGTTCTGATATTATTTTCAGGTTGTTCTCAAACTCTGCTGCTCCTTTTAGAGTTTGATTTTTAACAACTTAAATGAATTAAGTATACAATATACAGCTTGTTGTTGTTGTTGCTGTTGTTTTTTTTTTTTTTTTTTTTTAACAGCTTGTGGTTTCTTTATCTTCTCCTACCTGGACAGATCTCCTGCAGTGTCCCTTTCTTCCCCCATAAAAGCTGAACATCATCCTTTCAGCCTGCAATGGGCTATTGTGTTGTGAAGATTCTGGTTTTGGTCTTCCTCTCAACTTAAAACAGAAACAAACAAACAAAACCTACAAGTATGGGTTGAATATAATTGGATATGGCGGAATATGCTTGAGATAGTGACATTTCTGAGAAGACAATCTCTAACATGCAAATTAGGTCACTACGTTTGTCTCATCTTTGGCCTAGCCTTATTTTTTAAAAACATTAATAACTTGGAGGCTATGCTTTGCCATTCTCTCTCTCACCAATCAGATGTATTGTTATTTACCTTCTATTTAAAATTCTATTACCTATGTGTACACTGACTGTTGTTGCTGAGCTCACAAAAATGCACTGAAAACTGTGCTTCAACTTTTTTTCCTTGCTATGCATATTAGGTTTGTGTTTAGCAATTACATTGCCATGAAACCAAGAAAGCCAGTTTATGATTTTAAGTGACCTGGCTCTGCAAATTTATGTTTAAAAAACATAGGTGAAACTCTATCCTCTCATACTCTCAGTCCACAGAGCTTTAATTTAATTTAATTTAACTATTTTATTTTATTTTATTTTATTTTATTTTATTTTATTTTATTTTTATTTTTATTTTTATTTTATTTATTTTATTATTTTATTTTATTTTATTCTTAAATTTTCCCTGCAATTTCAGTGTGTCCAGCCTTCTTCACTTCCCCTGGAGTGCTTTCTGTTAAGTGGAATTTTGTGATTGGTTTCAAAGCTTCTGTCCTGCAAATGTCTTGCACTGTGGTCTCCTATCAGACTTCCATTTTCGGATCTTTCCCTTCTGAAATAATATCTACAATAAAGCTGTCAATTTAAAAAGAAACTTCATGCTAATTGCTCACAATTTTATAAATGTGAGAAAGTAAGCATAGTCCTGTTTACAACAGTTTATGAGTTGATCAGAGTCATACAGTGCATGCAAGTTGTCTCACATAAGTTTCATTCTATCTACCAAACCATCTCCAGAAGAATATTATTCCATAGAGAGACCAGGAACGAAATAAATAAATAAATAAATAAATATTTTTACAATTTCTTTAAATTACAATTGTCTTCCCAGTGTTACTGTAGATTTATATGCAAGCTAAATATAAAGAAGAATATATCCAGAAGCAGTGGCCAAATAAAGTCCAATAATGTAGTCCAGCACATGAAAATGTTAGAACATTAAGCGTACTTTTTAAGGAGACAGCATTTAATTTTAGTTTAACTATCGATACATACAACATAAATAGATGTGGAAGATGTGGAAAGGTTTTTTTTTGTTTGTTTTGTTTTTGAGAGAGAGAGAAGGGGCTGCAGTAGAAAAATGTTGGTAATTTTTGGAGATTTTCTTTTTAATGTATTATTTTTCTCCTACGACTCTGTCTGTGTTTCTTAGAGAAATGAACACAGCCAGAGGGATATGAAAAATAGTTATAATGAAACCCCAAACCACTTGTAAAATAACGCTCCTGTGCAGAATGTTCCTTAAGCAGAACATACATTGGGGTAGCATAAAAGGTTTATTAGCTTTTGGAATGAGTTACGTAATTCACTGATTGCTTCATCATGATTTCAAAGGAAAAAAACATAAATGAATAAAAATAAGTAAACTGACCCCCCCCCTGGACCGTCTGAACCTCTTAAGGACAAATGTGTTACCTTATTCTAAAAAAACAAAACTGTATTTCCCAATATGCACTTATATGCACACCTAGGGGAAAACAAACAAACAAACAAACAAACAAACAAACAAACTAATTAACATTGATAAATAACTGTAACAGTTATTCAGGAAATACATCAGATAAGGGATGATTGCCATTTCACTAATGCTTTTTTTTTTTTTTTTCTCAGATGTGGTCATGCTTGTCAAGGACAAACACAGCCAGAACATCAAAATTTGCCAAAAAATTACAGATCCTTTCAGAAGTGCTTTGTCCTCAAGCAGGAAACTTTCCAACTTTACTTACAAAACAGAATGCCTTTGAAATCGTTTCTATTGCTGTTTTTAAACATATTAGGATACCAGGCATATTACACGGAGAATTTGCAGAATATTATACTTTCTGAAATGTTGAAATGCTAACTATAATATTAAAATTTTCAATAAATCCTGTAATAAATCCTGTAACAATTTAACAAACATTTGCAAAGACATAATACAACTTTCTGAGTGAAACGGAAGTATTTTAAAGTCCAATAGTAATCCATCGGTAATACAGAAAAGAATACAGGCATATACATCTACTATATCTCCTTTACATTCTTGAAGAGTTCAAGGTTGTTTGGTGACAAGGTCAAGCTACAGAACGGATTAAATATATTTGGTAATATATATTACATAGCAGCCCGTTTTTATTTAGAAAATCAGTCAGGAATAATTGCTACCCAAAATATGAATAACTTGCTGACGTCAGATTTAGAAGTATCATGAAGTTTCAGTGATGATCATACCAGCAATAGATAAGTGTTTGCTTCCAGGAATGTGTATCTGGAAGAGTTTTCAGCTCATGTAAACAATGAATGTCAGATCCCATAGTAGCGTCTGCGCCTCTCCAGGGTTCCCCCAAAACCACTCACAGCTAGGGGCTGGGAACCAAATAAATATGTGTAGTGGAGAAAGAAAGACATGGATTACCTAGAAGTCCTGCAAACTTATCTTTGTTTCAAGAAAACCTTCCCTTTCTTACACAGAGTCTTTGCACACTGTATTGAGTTTGTGTGGCAAGGTTTTGGTAGCAGAGGGATGCAGGGGTGGCCTCTGTGAGAAGAATCCAGAAGCTGCCCCATGTAAGATAGGAGACAGTTTCAGCCGGGTCCAAATGGACCTGCCGCAGCCCAGAGCTGAGCCAATAAGCTATGTTGTTTGCACCTCTGGGAGAGCACATTGAAGAAAGGAGAAAAAACCTGCTGCGCAACAGCAGCTGTGAAAGGGAGTAGTGCGAAAGTGTGAGAGAAGCAGCCCTGCAGCCCCCAAGGTCAGTGCAGCAGGAGGGCAGGAGGTGCTCCAGGCAGGCAGCAGCAGTTCCCCTGCGGGCTGTGGAGAGGCCCCTGGTGGAGCAGGCTGTCCCCCTGCAGCCCATGGGTCCCACACGGAGCAGATCTCCACGCTGCAGCCCCCCCGTGGAGGAGCCCCCGGTGGAGCAGGTGGATGTGGCCTGGAGGAGGCTGCGGCCCATGGAGAGCCCCCGCAGGAGCAGGCCCCGGGCCGGAGCTGCAGCCCGTGGAGAGGAGCCCACGCAGGAGCAGGGGGTCTGGGGGGAGCTGCCGCCCGTGGGGGACCTGTGCTGGAGCAGTTTGCTCCTGGGGGATGGACCCCGTGGTACGGAGCCGTGTGGGAGCAGTTCTTGGAGAGCTGCTGCCTGTGGGCAGCCCCCGCAGGCTCAGTTCGGGCAGGACGGCATCCCGTGGGAGGGACCCCGCGTGGAGCAGGGGCAGAGAGTGGCCATGAAGGAGCAGCAGCGGTGATAATTGTTTAGTGATCTCCCTGTCCTTATCTCAACCCTTAAGTACTTTTCCTTGTATTTTCTCTCCTTTTCCTTTTGAAGAGGGGGAGTGAGAGAGCGGTTGTGGTGGAGCTCGGCTGGCCAGCTGGGTAAAACAACCACACACAAGTGCAACCTTTCCTCAAAGCCTTTATATAGGCCATCAAGTGCTTCATAAAGCATTAGTCAAACATGCTAAAATAATCAACTAAAAGACTAAATAGGCAAGTATGTCTTAAGTAAATATTTCAAATGGCCTTGGGACTGAGTTCCCAAGTAGTCTGCTTGTGTTTTGGGGGTTCAGGTGACAAAGCAGATTGATAATTATGGTGTGTGAACACTTTCCTTTCTAAAATGTAGTTGATTTTGGAGCAGAAGAATCAAACAATAAATATAAAAATACCCCAGACACTCCTCAATGGAATTAGAACAACAGAAAGAAAAAAAAGGCAGAAAGTAACATTTTACCTTTACGAGCTATATGGAACATACAGCAGTCTAGTAATATAGCCTCATCTGCGCTTTCGTAGTTGGTAAGTATTACAACACGTGTAACAAAGAATATTAAAAAAACACTCAATTCAAAGAAAATGTGAACATATGCCCCGCTATTTCATGAAATGAATTGCAAATGTGAGTCCTGTTTGGGAGTTTTATTAACTTTGGCATATTGCACATGTCACTGCAACGTGTGTCCTGTGCTCTGTTGAAATTAATTTTGAAAACAGTAGAAGCCAAAGTAATCGAACACTTCTTTCTCCACACTTTTATTTTTTAGCTCCTGTACGTAGCCAATTCCAAGTGGATGTCAGTGTAATATTAGTCTGGGGCACAGAATGTGAAATTTTCATTTAATAATATTCTCTTCATTAGTTCAAAGATTAAAAAAAAAAAAAGCCTTTTTTTTTTTTTTTTGCCTTAAGCGATAGACCACATTACTTATTTGTATTCATGCAAGCTTTTGGGGGACTGCAAAATTCTGAAATAAACTGAAAAAAAATGTGGCATCTTTTTGCATAACAAGATACACTGAATAATAGAGATGCAGTCATTCTTGTGTTAGTTGATACCAGTAATGATTTCTACTACTGGGATGCCAGACTGTCCAGCTGAAAGACAGATAACATCACAGGCTGTCCAATGCATAGCAAATTACACAGGGCTGTTAGCCATTTTCAAACTACATTATGAGAAAATGAGAGACAGAAAAGAAGTGATGCTGATTCTTAGCAGGTGACATACATATATCTATATATGTCTTATATCTGCTCTGCCTAGCTGCTCTGGGGATTCTCTGTATCTCATAGGAAAATATGTGCATTCCCCAGAATGTTGTGTACATGAATGACTTTCCAAATTCTGCTCTGTTTAAATATAACTCTTTATTGTGTCTCTGCCACTACTGAAAAATCAAATGAAGCTGAAAATTCAACAAACAGAAAGAGGGAAAGGATGTTGATTAGGCTATAAATACTAATTTGAAATACTGGAATGGAAACATTTTTATTCTTGTCTTTTTGACCTGGCAATAGTTATGTCTCTCATCAGTATTTCAATTCTTCATATGGAAAATAAGAACAAGAATACAAAAACACACACAAAAAAAAAGTTTAGGGTGACAAATCCCTTACAACAGCATTCAGGTGTTATAAGCCTTTGCCTTCTATTATCCAGTCTGGACATCTTGCCGCAAAACAAAGAAATTGAAGGAGGCCCTACAACTTCAGAAAACATAGAGTTGCTCTTTTGACACAAATCTGTCTTGTTGGTAGCACATTAAAAACAAACAAAAAGTACTCCTCCTCTCAATGTATTTGTGTTCAACAATATTTTCAGAGAAAGACAAGTATCAGGCAAGTGGGTACAAGATCAATACGAGTCACGGACATCAAATAAATTTAATAAACTGATTTGCTTTTTATTAATTTTTAAAGCATACCCTGGAGACTGAGTTTATAACAGAAATCTTGAAGAAATGTTCAGGGAAAGTCAATGCTTTGTTGTACAGACTCTAAAAATATGTTTTAGTATTACATTCATCCAATTAATATATGGTCTTTATTCAAAATAAGTGAAATCTTGAATATTTAATAACAACAACTTATGTTCAGATGAAGTATTGCAGATAAATTCATTCAGCACTGTAATTGTAATGTTCAAAATGGCTATAATCTCTTTACAGAAAGTACAAGAAAAAAAAGCCAAAAAAGAAATTACATTGTTTTCAGTGAATTGACTTGTTTGTGAATATCAGTGTTTCATTACGCTTCCCTCTACTTCTGAGCACTTAGTTATAAACTTAGTCTTTACAGACAAAGTATTAGCTATTATAAGCTGGGGTAGAGCATGTAATTCTAGTTATATGTAACTCACAAGCAGATCAAGTGAAACTTTTATGCTACTGTTTGTGGCATGCTGGTCTGAGGACTCCTGAGAAACACAAATCTCCAACTGACACAGTAGGATGCACCCAGAAGTTGACTTCTCTGCATCAACAGGACAGCCACCTGCAATAGCAGTGACATCCCAGGAATGGACAGCCACCTCCTATATGCCAACACTGCACATTATTTAACCACTTTATTTATTTATTTATTTATTTATTTATTTATTTATTTATCTTAAATTTGGCCTGTAGGATCACAGATCTCTCCATTTCTCTGTTTACAATAGCCGAGCTGTTTCTGCATGCAAAAATATGTTGTGTTATTTTTTCTCTGACAAAATTTAATGACAGCCTCTCCACTGATAATATTTTGCAATGTATTTAAAACGCAGTACGCAAAGACAGTATTAAGAACAGGAGTTCATTATAATCTTTAATGTTCTAGTAAACCAAAACATGCTTAGAAAGAATTATCTTGCATCTACAGCAGTGAAATTCTGTAAAATTCCATCATCACTTACTAATCTGTCATCATCAGTTATAAGGCTTTAAAAGGTAAAAAATAAAAGGGGAAATGCTGAGGGCACAAAACTATGCCAAGGGATGCAAAAACTGTATTTAAAACTCTGACTTTTTATCCTTTTTAAAAATCATTCTTCAGTAGTTTTTGCATTGTTCAGGAAATTTCCAAAATTCCTTGGGAAAATTTTCATATACCTAAGTGACTATGAAATTAATACATTAATAATATATACATAAATACTTGTATATTATAAACACATACACACTTGATAGGTTCTCTCTCACAAACTTCAACCATTTTTGTCCCATGATATACAAACTCTGCTTAAGGCAGTTTGAGTTAACCCAGTGGAAAAATAATGAATTTCATATAACGTGGCAATAGATTGCTGTTGTCTGAAAAAAAAAAAAAAAAAAAAGTCTTCCACAGGGAATTATAAGAATGTTCTGTTTCACTGAGTAAAGAAGAAATAAAAGAATTGTAGAAATGTGGGCGGAGGTGAATTGAGGAGAGTGTGAAATGGGGAATCATGCTTAAGGATTGATTATGTGATAGCATTAAAGAAAATCAAAATGTCCTAAAATTGCCCTCAATTAATTTCTGTTATTCGGTAGATGTTTATAAGAGGAAAACATTTTTTTTTTTGGGGGGGGGGGGGGGGGGGGGGAAGGGTTTGTACTCATCCAGAAACTGCCAATGAATAATGAAAACCCAGATATCTTAAAGACCATTAATAGATAACCTATGGAGGAGAGCCATTTTTCTGAAAGTATGATAGGCAAAGCACTATTAATAACATCTTCAGAAATTACTACTTGTGACTATGATTATTCCAAGGAGGCTAATGTATTTCAGCAACTATTGAAATTCTAAGGAAACTAGATTTAGGTTTCCTTAGTTTAGGTAGAAAAAGGTTTTACCTCTTTTACTCTGAGAACTTCAGCTCAGGTTTTGGATTAAAAGACATCTTGTAAAAAATGGGTGATATTTTCAGATTTTATTTCAGGCATGATACTGGTGACTTATCATACAGCCTCTCTCCTTACCTTTCCATCTAGTTTATATTCGTTTAATGTTTAACATTTATATTCACTTTATATGTGTATATATATATGTATATATATATATGTATATATGTATATATATATATGTATATATATGTATATATATAATGTGTAATATATGTATCTGATTGGATGGCTTTGGTAATATATCTTGAAATAATATTTAAATATTTGGGTATTTTGTCAGGACCCAGTCTTGGGCTGCATTTTACAGAATATTGACAGTCATTGGGTTCACTCTTTCTAGCTATCAAGGAAACAGATTAATGGGATGTGAGAGGAGGTATAAGCTCAGTGCTGCTTACCAGGCAACTATAAGAGAGAGCAGCTACAGCAGAGAGGAAGACTGATAAGATGTAAAAGCAAAGCCAATGGTTGGGGGGAAAGTTCTAAAAATGACAAGAAATGCAATCTAAAGGGTTTTCCAACCAAGTTAAGACTGATACATTACAAATGTCTCAGCAAGACAGGCCTGGGAAAGAGCTGATCAACCCTGAAAGTATGTTTTGCAAACCAATCAAGACTCCAGACTACCAAATGAAGGTGCACTTTAGCAAGTAGACACAGTGACATTAATGATTTTAATACCTGAAAAGGGTTGGGCACATTGTGGCCTTTGGTGCGATTCAGTTTGAAATGAAGACACTGACAAGATACAACAGCTTCAGACTTAAAACCTGAAAACAGTTTGTTTTACAGGTTTCCATAAATATAGTTATGGATACAACACTTACCATCAAGATAGGGAATTGGCTGTATGGTTGCATCCAGAGGGTTGCAGTCAATGGCTCAGTGTCCAAGTCGAGATCAGTGATGAGTGGTGCCGTTGACACAACAGAAGGAAGGGGTGACATCCAGGGGGACCTAGATGAGATGTGGGCCCACATGAAATTTATTAAATTCAAAAAGACCAAGTGCAAGGTGCTGCACGTGGGTCAGGGCAATCCCAGATATGAGTGCAGACTAGGGGATGAGAGCAGGCCTGCAGAGAGGGATTTGAGGGTATTGGTGGATGAAAAATTGGACATAAGTTGGCAGTGCATGCTTGTTGCTCAGAATGCCAGGATATTGGAATATCCTGGGCTGCATCAACAGAGGAGTGGTCAGCAGGTGGAGGGAGGTGATTGTCCCCCTCTTCTCTGACCTTCTGAGACCCCATCTGGAGTACTGCATCCAGCTCTGTAGGCCCCAGTACAAGAAATACATGGACCTGTTAGAGCAGACCTGTCCATAAGAGGGAAACAAAGATGATCAGAGGGCTGGAGCACCTCTCCTATGAAGAAAGACTGAGAGAGCTGGGGTTGTTTAGCCTGGAGAAGAGAGGGCTCTGGGAAGACCTTATTGTGGCCTTTCAGTACTTAAAGGGGGCTTATAAGAAAGATGGAGAGAGACTTTTTACACAGGACTGTAGTGAAGAGACTAGGGGTAATGGTTTTAAACTGAAAACGTGTAGGTTCAAATTATATATGAGGAAGAAATTCTTTACTCAGAGAGTAGTGAAGCACATGAACAAGTTGCCTGGAGAAGCTGTGGATGCCCCATTCCTGGCAGTGTTCAAGGACAGGTTGCATGGGGTCCTGGGCAACCTGGTTTAGTGGGAGGTGTCCCTGCCCACTGCTGGAAGGTTGGAACTGGATGGTCTTGAAGGTCCTCTTCCAACCCAGGCCATTCTATGATTCTATGTTTCTATTCTGAGACTAAGTATCTGCATCATGTCATCCTTCTTAAAATAAGATATTTTGTTGGATACAACAACAAATGTCTTCAAAACTCTGACATGTTGATATGAAGAGTACTGTTTTGCAGAGTTCTAGGGGGAAAAAAATAAAGAAAGGAGAGAGGGAGAGAGAAGAAAGGAGGGGCAGGGGAACAGGAGAGAAAGAGAAAATAATTAAACAGTTAATAATCCTATATACCCATTGGAGTAAACAGAGAAACGATAACACAGACTTTTCTAAGGACTCACTTAATGAGATGTAGAAATAAGGGTGTTATCTTCTTTAAATTTACTTCCATGAACAGTATTTTTCTGTTTGTTTGTTTTTGTTTTCCTTTTTTCACCAACCAGAGAGAGAGTCTGAGGCAGTTTCTGCTGGGAATCAACAAGTTAAACTGTACATAAAGCATCCAAATCAGAAGGCTGTGATTTGAGCAAAAAACAAAATAGTTTTGAGGCAATTATTTTGTCACATAGCAATACTGAAAAATTACTTTACATTTCTGTTGCCATGCCTCACACCTGGGCCAATAATTCCTAGAAGCAAACTGTAGTACATTTTATGTAGCTATTGTGAAAGAATAATTACAATTATGCAAGTTAGTTTGAACATATTGAGCGTGCAGAAGTGGCATAAAAATGGCAGGGGAAGTAGGATACTTCTGTTTTGTTCAGCAATTGCAGTGCAGTACTGCAGTCTAAAGGGCAGGGGCAATTTCTCACATGCATCTTGTCACTTTACTGTAGATGCTTGGCATAGTGATAACTGTCATAATATTAGTTATCTATATACTGCAATACAATGTAAAAATACTCTCATTAACATGGTGGTGGTGTTATAACAGCTAAACATCACAAGCTTTCTTTTACTTAAAAACAAACAAACAAACAAAACCAACCAACAAACAAACAAAACAAAACAAAACAAAAAAACAAGAGAGGTATCTCTGTGTTGTTAATTGGGTGGTCATTGACAATTTATTTATTTATTTTTAAATGGTAATCAGATATATTGAGAGATGTGAAATTTGTTTTACTTCATGCTTGTCTTTAATCCTGTACTGAATCAAACTATCTTGGTTTACCTCATTATAAAAGAAACCATTTTTAATCCAGTAATGTATGTTATAAATGAAAATAAACTATTCCTTATTGACTTGTTGACATAGGTAAATTCAGTTGAAAACCTGCATAAATGGAGGCTAAGATAGCACTAAGACAGTAATGAATTCCACCCTCAGATTTTACTGGGATTGAGTGGGAAGGTAGTATAATTATGAATGCTGCAACATTATATGTAAAATGAAGATTAATATTTAGATAAGTCACGTAACCCAAAGGGAATGAACTGATAATGTAATTAGAACTGACTGCGATATGCATACTACAGACCACAGCTGCAAAAACATCATAACTGCTACCTGGTTATGGGTAAAATATAAATATTTTTCATCTTGGCATTATAAAAATATTGTGACTCTTTCTCAACTCTGGCCTCATTCAGTGGAAAGCTATCATGTCATTTCCTCTCTGTTGTTCCACAGTAGTAAAATCATTGCAGTTAGTATTTAGGGTAAGCAGCTGATTTAGGGAAACTCATGTGGAAAGAGCTGTCTTGCAACTTGCAAATCAGGTTTTGTCAGCTAGTAGCAGACAAGTACCTATTATTAGCTCTTACAGCAGGCAAGATATAAATGTCTTTTTTTTTTTTTTTTTCCCCCCAGAAAGGTGAAGTGAAACTGTCACAGTGCTATATGTAGAAGCTACCACTCTACCAGCTGTCATAGCAAGTGATATTTTGGGGCCACATTTAACCCAGCTGATGAATAGCTCACAATCTTGGCCAAAATACTTTCTGTTAAATAAAGTTACATAAGCACTTAGGGCCTAAATTCAGCTTATTCTCTGGAGGGGGCAGCACCTCTGGAAAACCTGTAAAGGGTTTAGGAAAGACAGAAATACCAAGTTGGGTAGGACATATGCACTATTTTGCATGGATATTAATGAGGAATATAAACCCAAGCACACTTCTAACCTTTAAGTTCTGCTGTTAGGTGGGGGCATTCAGCTACCATTCTTGCTACCCAAGGAAGTCAACTGAGGACAGTATTTTTGTCCAGCATTCTTAGCCCACCTTGCAGAAAGAGATGCTGTCATTTCTCCTGGTGTAAACTGTTAAACCTATTAATCCTATTAGCTGAAAGCCCTAACTTCTGACACCAATTCAATCTTTAGAAGTCATCTTTGATGCTTTTGACAGATGAGACCTTGCAAATATCAACATTTTGGAGATTATTATCCTGAATTATACTTAGAGACATTACATGTGTGATTCTCCCAATTGTATCACTGCTGCAGCTTTGATACGTAGCTTCGATTTCCTGCGTTACTGGAGGAAGGTGAAGGAGACAAAAGCCTAGACAAAAGCCTATTCTTCCTCTAGCCTGGGGACACAGTTTGCTGCAGTTTAAAAAGCATCATGAAGATGTTGGTGAAAGGACTAACAGAAGGTTGGCCCATATCTGAAGCAAAAGTGGGAAAGCTGGCAACATGGACTAGGGAAACAAATGAGTTCTTTTTGCCTGTACTATGTGCAGCTGATGTGTAATAACTGCAAAGAGATTGCTTTATGATACACTTTTTTATAGAGTCTTTTTTCACTTTTAGATGAAAAGCACTTTTCTGAAAGCTGACTAGTTACAGATAAACTCTTTCTTTTTCTTTTTCTTTTTCTTTTTCTTTTTCTTTTTCTTTTTCTTTTTCTTTTTCTTTTTCTTTTCTTTTTCTTTTTCTTTCTTTTTCTTTTTCTTTTTCTTTTTCTTTTTCTTTTTCTTTTTTTTTTCTTTTTCTTTTTCTTTTTATTTTTTTTTTATTTTTTTATTTTTTTATTCTTTTTCTTTTTCGAGAGAGAGCCATAAGACAAATGCTGAACTCATGTTAAATCTCTTTAAGTTCCCATAGGAGGTTAAGTGAACCACAACTGTAAATTCAGGGCTAGAGACAGGAATGCACTTCCTCACCTGAGAGAAACTCAGACTTGCACATCTAAGACATAAGCAGAATATGTCAGAGGATCTTGTGAGGGAAAAGCAGTAGTAAATGAGCATCGCATTATAGATGAAGGTGGTTAAAATCATTACAAGATGTATTCCCTTTATAAAAGAATCTAATGACTATTAATTCATCTACTTCCAAATAGATACACCATAGTCCTTTTGCATGCTATGGATAATACTGTTTTAGGAATACAGAGCAGCAAACAAATATTTTGAACGTGAAGTTTTATTCTTCAGTGTTTATATATCAAAGTATATTTTCACCTTCCTTAAGCTTATTTCATGGTTATTTCAACAGCACAGCTGAAAATAACTCTCAGTCTTGAAGCTATAACATCACCTTAGCAAAACATAGTGCTTCACCTGTGTAAGAGTAAGGGAAGAAAACTCAAAAATCTATTCACGATTTTAAGATCGGTTGTTGCTTAGCAACTATGCTGAGGATGGTGGGATTTCTCTCTGACACAGGCCAGTGGACAGACAGCTCATGGTGGGTGCAAGGGACCCACAGCACCATTACAATAAATCCCCAACTCCATCAGCACCTTTCAGAGGTCCAGTGGGACATTTTTTTATTTTATATTTTATAAATTACTCTTTGCTATTACCTAAACTATGAGGAATTTGGCCTTTTGTGCCATTCTGGCAGCTACATAGCATGCCTACAGACTCCTTTAAATGGTATTTATTCCATATGAGTTTTTTTCCACACCTATGGTGCTACGCTGCAGTTATTATTGGGCACATAACCAAACTCCCCCCAAAAGAGCAGCCACACTACAATGAGAAAACATTTTAGACTGTAGCCAAACAAGTTGAAAATTCAGGCACTCTTGCTTGTAACATTGGACAAGACCCCTGACTCCAAAATCATTGAGCTAGCACAGCTGTCCACCCACTTTTCCACTTCTTCAGAATCCTAAACAGAGATTCTCTGTCATTGCAGCTTATGACATCCCTTCGCTGGTTAAAAATCACAGCAAGCTGTATGCAATGTCCCTGCTTTGCAACATCTTACCAGTAGATTCTCTTCCCAGAAGTATACTAATTCTCTAAGCAACTTTGAACTTTGTGAGTGGACATTAGGGATTCCTCTGGGAAAAACATGGGAAAAGTGACTCTTTGTTGGCTTATTTACCTTTTTTACAAGATGCTCAATAACAATTTAACTAGACCTTTTTTTTATTTTTTTTTTTTTAATAGGAGTGGGAGTGGGAGTGAGGAGGAGGATTTGACAAGTCTTGAGATTCTTTATCTTCCTCTTTTTTTTTTTTTTCCCCAAATAATGTAGAAATAGACGAGGAAAAAAAATTAGATTAAGCTTTTGTTTGAGGGAAAAAAAAAATATGTTGGGAATCTTTTCTCCTCTCAACCAATTCAAGATAAGGTTTGGACACAGAACCACAGAACCACAGCATGTACCTGGATTTTCACTTCATATACACTGAAGCTCAAGTTTCAATTTGACCATTTCCTAAGATTATCCAAAACCTCAAACCACGCAGTTTAAAATCTTGGCAAAAATAGGCCAAGCTTCTGGGCTTTTTATGAAGATTTCTAAGACATTTAATGGCTCTGTAGAAACCATGATACCTAAGCAGTATTTTATATAACAGAGATACAGAATCTAAGTGTCACAGCTAATAGATGTGTTTCAAAATCTTTTTATTTTTTCCACAAATATGAGCCATTATCAATATGATTAATGATGTTTTCAGTTTTTACTTCTTCCTCTCCTCTTCCAATCTTTGTTTCTCTACGATTATGTAATAAGCTATCAGATTGTTACAAGCCAGGAGGGCAGATTGTGAACTGACAGATAAAAGTATCCAAATAAAGATAAAAAAATGTATCTCTATATCTCAATAAGGAAATCTTCAGTTTTATGTAAATATTACTGTTTATTGATGATCAATTTTGAAATTTTATCAATAGAGAACAAGAAGCGAATATATATATATATATTATCTCTTAAAACTTTTGAAGTTAACTTTGTAACGTTACTTGGAATTTGTAATAAACAACAACAAAAACAAAATGCTATTTTAACAGTATATACCAAAATATTCCAAATACAGTTAAAATGTTTATTAGCACAGTAGACAGAATTTTGTTTTCTTTAATGTATTTTATCACACACAAATGCAAGTTATCTTAACTAAAATAGAAAGACATTCAGCAGGTCTTCAGAGGATTTAGCATGAGAAGCAAACGTCTCATAGGAAAAAAGAAAATTGCCTTTCTTTTAATGACACTTGCTTCAGACTTGAGAGATCCAGGCTGAGTTCTTGTAACAGCTTTCACTGCAGTGCTGAGTCCAGTACTTCAACAGTGTCTAGACAGATACTGACAGTGCTGATCACAGCATTACAAAATCACAGAATGTTTGAGGTGGGAAGGGACCCCTGGAGATCATCTGATTCACACAAACCCACACTCAAACACAGGCTCAAGCAGGGACATCTAGATCCACTTGCCTGGGAACAAATCCAAATGTCCTGAGTGGAAGGGGACTCCAGAATCTCTTGGTGCAACTTGTGCTGATGGTCAGTCACCCACACAGTAAAGAAGTGTTGTCTGATGTTCAGACAAAACCTCTTGTGTTCCAGTTTGTGCCCATTGCCTCTTGTTCTTGCACTGGATGCCACTGAAAAGAGCCTAAATCAGTCCTCTTTGCACTATCCCTTTATGTACATTTTTAGGATGAGATCTGATGAAATCCCCACCACACCTCCTCTTCTCCAGGCTGAACATGCCCGTCTCTCTCTGCCTCTCCTCATAGGAGACATGCTCCAGTCCCTTAATCATTTTTCCTGGACTCTCTCCAGTAGATTCATATCCCTCTTGTTCAGGGGAGCCCGGAGCTGGGAACAATACTTCAGGTGCAGCCTCAGCAGTGCTGAGTAGAAGTGGAGGATCACCTCCTTCTAACTGTTGGCAATACTTTGCTTAATGCAGCCCAGGATACCTTTAGCCTCCTTTGCCACAAGGACACACTGCTGATTCATGGCCAATACCTCATGTATTTAGATATTAATATCCTGAATGTTTCAGTGCTTATGGGTAAATTGAAATAATTCTTAGTCTTTTGGATCAATGCAGATATTTAACAATATTTAACAAACAGGTGTCAGAATTCCATCAAAACCAATTTCGGCACATTTTCATTGCAACAATGTAATCAAACCACACTGCCAGTCTATAACAGTCAAATTATCTGCAGTTTGAAAGAAAGCCAGATTTCACAATATTACTGATACGAACAAGCTCAAAAAATAATCAGATGTTCAAGAGTCTTTTCCTCACTAAACTGTAATATTAGGCATTCTTGTATAATTTGCTTCTCAGATAGGCTGATGCTTATGTTATCATTAGCTGTGCTGAAGTTCTAATTACACACCGAGTGTGTTTGTAATAAAGCATTTTCTCTCTACTGAGCTGCAGAGCTATCACTCACTAGGTAGTAAACGAAAACATTGCTCACAGTGGGAATTGAAGATATTAGAACATTTTATTTATTTATTTTTGTCCCTCATCTCACCAGATTTAGTCTCTCTCCTGTGGAGATCTTTTTCTTCTCCCACTTTGAATTTGGGCCATATTTGCTCTTTTCAATTTCTAGTTTATTGGACTTGATTCCCTAGTCTGTTTCCAGTTCAGCCACTTTGCCAAGTATTTGTGTAGCCCTTTAATACAAATATACACTCAATTTAACTCACTACTACTTTCCGGTCCAACTTTCCCATTATTTAATTTCATTCTATTTTGCTACTTTTCCACTTCCAAGTTTCGCTCATTACTTGTATTCTGATTCCAGCTGAGTGCAGTTAATTTCTCTTCTTTTCTAGTTTAGTCTCAATGACTTGAGAGTAAACTAAAATTGATAAGATTTGAAATTGCGAAGGAATGCATTATTCATAATCAGTGAAGTAGAATGGGAAAAGGGAATGAGTAGTGTGGGCTGAACTATTAAATGGGAATTGTTCTGGTGGGCTGAATGGATAGAAAAGGGAAAGCAATGTATGGACTGGGAATGAGAGAAAGATTAAATTACAAAAATGGACTAAAGAGTAGGTAAAAGAAAGGGAGGGATTCAGGGCGAACAGAGAGAAATAAGGTAGTAAGGAAGAAAAAAAAATCAGAACATGAAAATAGACCTCATGGGAAGCATTTGGAAAACACCAAAGAGAAAACTGAACAGATTCAGTTGAAAAAGTTCAAGTGTAAATCAACGTAAGTTTAATGGAAAGATACTGACATGAAAACAGTTATAGGATTAGATTCTGCTATTTGCTCACAATGCAAATGGTGAAAAAGAAACAGAACTGAATTATTTGTAGAGATATATTGATGCAAGTGCTGGAACTGTGCCTGGTGCTTTTTCAGGCACGGTTGTGATGTACTGAGCTCAGGGGCAACACTTGATTGCCTGATCATACTGGCTTCTGCAACAGGGGTCTAGGGGATCTAACTTCAATATTTGGCAAAGAGATTTTCCCCTTTTTCTCTGATTGTGAATTTTCTGTGGTTCCCTATAACTTCATTACCTCAAGTGCAGGTTATTGCAGTGCTTTCTACATGGGCCACACCTTCAAGCCACTTAAAATACGTAGATGGTATAGAACATGCTAGATCACATCTTTAGTAGCATTTCATGCAGAGTAGTTTGTTTTAACATTTTAAACCATTTTTAAAGTGTTTTGGGTATCAGTCTGGTAAAAAACATCACCTCGTTTTGTGTCTCTTCCACAGCCGAGGTCACCTGAGGTACTTCAGCTAAAAGCACCCTTCATGCTAATAAATAACACAGAAGGAGGCTGATGGCAGTGTTCTCCATGTGAAGTCTTTGACTTTGAACCAATCTTTTTGCTGGGATCCCTCAAAAACTAGTTCTGAACATATCAAACATTAAATGCCCAGGGATATAAAGAGGTACAGGAAGACCAGTTAGGCAGTGAGGAACTTGTGGGGCACTGCTTATCTGAGAGGGAAAAGGGGAGAGAAATAGACAAAGGTGCAGAGATGGAAGATGAGTGTGGTATTAGAACATGAAAGGTGTATTCAATGCTGTGTCCTGTTCCAGGCTGTTAATAAAAGAATCTTTGGAAGTTAAACTGGAGGTGCGGAACCATTTTATCTACGGTGAATTTGACCTTGCCAGATTATATTTTTTAATTTTGGTACAGCACAGTTTTGTATAGTGTTTTATAGGGACTCTATGTAAACTAAAACAACATTATCTCTCTCCAGGAAATAATAGATATTAATCGGGATATGGTTGGTCACATATAACTAAAACAAGTGTCATAGTATATTGGTATTTCTTCTAGGTTACCTTTCTAAACTTTATATTTCCTTCTTGTCAAGAACTAGAAATCACAACAGTTTGCTTTCTGATACGCTGGCTATTGCTCAGTTATTTTTTTATTTTTTTTCCTAGAGCCTGCAAGGTGGAAGGACTGACTGAAGGTTTTTATTGTTCAGTTAGACCTTTATACATAAGAAGAGCAGGATTCTGCATGCATGATGATAACATGTCAAGCAGTGGCTGTCAATGGAAGGAAGAAGCAAAGGCAGTCCAAGCTTAGGTGATCACCCTTATGACAGAGGAAAGCACAGAGAGGGATGAGACATCTTGTTGATGTCCCTGTGGAATGAAGGCAGAGAAATGTTCTTGACAGTGGCAACCATGGGATTTCTCTCTTTGTCAGCAAAAGGAAAGCACAACTGACAGTCTCGGCCTAGACTACAGCAGCATGAATGGAAATAGCACTGCAGGGTAAATGAGCCATGGGAAGAAGTGCAGTCCACAGAGTAGAAAAGTAATTTTTAGAGTTTTAATTTCAAATAAAATAGTACCAGTTAGTGTTCTTTCCTAAAGGAAATGAACAAATGAAGAAACAAAGCAAACAAATAACAACAAAAAACACCAAATTATGGCTTTGAGGAAAAGTGGATAAGATATCACATCCCCGAAGTCTCGGTTTTCAGGAAACTGAAGTGAAATATAGATATTTTCAGTTGTATTTGGTTTACACAACTTTGGTCTGATTTTTTGAGTAAACTTTACTTGTTTTGCAAATCTTCTGCAGAATCATAGAATCATAGAATATCCGAAGCTAGAAGGGACCTACAAGGATCACTGAGTCCAACTCCTGGCTTCATACACGACCACGCAAAGATCAAACCATATAACTGAGAGTGGTGTCCGAACAGTGCACGAACTCTGACAGGCTTGGTGCCATGACCATTTCCCTGGGGACCTTGTTCCAGCATCCAACCACCCAGTCAGTGAAGAACCTTTCCCTAACCCCCAGCCTGACCCTCCCCTGTCCCAGCTCCATGCCGTTCCCTCGGGTCCTGTCGCTGTCCCCAGAGAGCAGAGCTCAGCGCCTGCCCCTCCGCTCCCCTCGTGAGGGAGCTGCAGGCCGCCATGAGGCCTCCCCTCGGCCTGCTCTGCTCTGGGCTGAACAAACCAAGGGACCTAAGCTGCTCCTCATACGTCGTGCCCTCTAGACTCTTTGCCATCTTTGTAGTCCTTCTTTGGATGCTGTCTAATAGTTTTATGTCTTACTTATATTGTGACACTCAAAACTGCACATAGTACTGGCTACACCAGTGCAGAGTAGATCAGGACAATCACTTCTCTTGATAGGCTAGCAATGCTGTGCTTGATGCACCGAACATTATGGTTGGTCCTTGCACCCCACAATAGTAATTTCCCTTGGTTAACTAGGTGGGTAACCTTGTCATAAAAGGAAATTGAGTTTGTTAAGCAGGACTTTCCCCTCATGAAGCCATGTTGGCTGTCACCAATGACCACATTTAACCTTCAGGTGTTTTTCAGTAAATCACAGAATAAATTCTCTCCATAATTTTACCAGGCACTGAAGTGAGACTGACAGGCCTGTAATTACCAGGGTCTTCTTTCTTGCTCTTCTTGAAAATTGGAATATGTTTGCCAGCTTCCAGTCAACTGGGACCTCTGCAGATTCTCAAGACTGTTGAAAAACAATTAAGAGGTGTCTTGCGGTGAAATCATCTAGCTCTCTGAGTACCCTGCAATGAAACCCATTAGGTTCTATAGACTTATATGTGGCCAGGTGGAGCAGAAAATCCTGCACGAGTTCAGGGGTGGCTGGGAGTTTACTGTTACTGCAGCCAAGGTCCTCTAGCTCAGGTCTCCAGGGGTCCCAGAGCCCATAATCAGTGTTGAAGACAGGCAAAAAAAAAGGCATTAAACAACTCTGCTTTTTCTATTTCCCTGTTAGTGAGCTGACCATCCTCATCAAGTAACATACCAATGGTACCTCTGGCCCTCCTTTTGCTGTTAACATATTTTAAAAAGCCCTTTTTATTGTCCCCCACACTACTGGCCTAACTGAGCTTTGCCCACATAAATTTTCTCCCTGCAATGGTGAACAGCATCTTTGCAGTCTTCCTGTGTCACCTGAACTCTCTTCCAGGGGCCATACACCTTTTTTTTTTTTTTCCTGTTTAAGCTCTTCAAGAAGATCCCTGCTTAGCCAAGCTGACCTGCCCCACCTGCTTGAATTCTGACATTTTGGAGGTGCCTGTTCCTGCACTCTTTAGAGGTAGTACTTAAAAAATGACCAGTACTGATGGACCCTAATGCCTTGAAAAGCAGTTTGCTAGTTTCCCTTACTTCCTAGCTCCCTGAGCATCCTGAAGCCTGCTCTCCCCATACACAGGGTTGAAGTTTCGGTGGCTGTTTTCCTCCTATTACTAAAGATTTTAAACTCAGCTACTTTGTGGTCACTATGGTCAAAATGGCCACCAATTGCCACTTCACCCACAAGGCCCTCTCTGTTTGCAAGCAACAGATGTAGGAGGGCACCTTTCCTAGTCAGCTTCTTTAGTACCTGTACCAAGAAGTAATCATCAAGATGTTTTAGAAATCTCCTGAAACCTGTTTGAATCAGCTGTGTGGTATTCCCAGTTAATGTCTGGCAAGTTGAAGTCATCCATAAGGACAAGGGCAGCTAATCTAGAGATATCTCTTAGATTATTAAAGAATAATTCATCAGTGTCATCATCCTGGCAGTAAGAAAGATTTTTAACTCTTTTTTTTTGTACATTTATTTACAATTGCTTATTGCCAGCATCAGCTGCAACATCAATATTTCTCATATTGTAAGATAAATATTAGCTGCTGTGACCATCATGATACTAGCAGGACTCCAATTATTTTCTTTCTTCTATCAAAGAAACAAATTAATTTAGATAAAAAGGGATTTTGTTAAAATAAATATTTAGCATTTAAAATTTGTTAGAATAAGTACTGTAGATGTCTCAGGTTAAAAAAAAAAAAAAAGAAAAAAAAAAGCTTTGCAAATATTAGAAATATTAACATAATAATACAAGCCACAGCTCACAGCTCCCCTGATGAGTCACAATTTTATTCAGAAATTGATGTGATTCCAAAAAGAAATTCTAGATTGAAAAATATTTTTTTTCCTCAAGGATAAAGAGATTAAGATGCTCATTTGGGTGAGGCAGTGTTGGCTTTTCACTCCTACTCTGTTATTTGTCCAGTATATCTCAGTCCCTGGTGGTCCATTTGCCAAACAGTAAATAAAGAAGGCTTGTATCCTCTTAACTCAGAAAGCTCTTCCAAGGGTAATTACAGAGTGAGAACTGATGCTCTTTTGTGGCTGCTGGGACTATACAAGCACTTGGGAAGTTAATACCATTGAAAGCCATTATGTATTTATTAACTTTCCATCATTTTAGTTAGATTTATGAGCACTTGTTAATGATTCAACATGTTAAGATACACAGCAAGAACCCTCTCACCACCAGGTTCTACTTAGTACTCATAACATATGCCAGAATACTTAGTTGTTCTTTTGAGTCAGATTTTATAAAATTTTAAATATTTTGAGAATATTGACCAATCAGAAAAACCTAAAAGAGGAGGAACAATAGAGAACACATTTTGACTTGGTCTACAAGGACAGCACCATCATAACTTAAACTGCTGTCATTACCAATATTACACAAAAAATGTTTGTTTTCCAATTCTATGAAGGTATATTCCCTAGACAAAGGAAGCCTGAAAGTATATTAATGTATTGCAAATATAAAAAGAAAAAAATAGTTTTAAAGAAATTTCTTAATTTAGTTTGCATTTTTGGTCAAGATTCAGTCAGAACAGAATCTCTGTATCTCCATATCTCCATTATTATTTGCTCTCTTTTGTCTAGTGTTCCTGATTTTTTTTTTTTTCCCCAGTTACATGACCCTGTTTTTCAGTTAGTACATGGACTTGTGCACCTAATGACAATAAGGCTTTGTTCTCCATCTCCAATGTTCCATTTTTACTATTGCTTTGTAGCTTAAAATGTAGTCTCATGCTGCCTATTGTTTCAACCCTGCTCCATCTACAGCATTGTACATTTCCTTGTGGAGTTTACCATAACACTCATCACTACAATTGTTTCAAAGCTGTTAATTAATTTTCACAACACCTCTGTGACACGAAGGCAACCTGTTAGCTATTTATTAAGATAAATGATAAAAACTAGCTATAAACATGCAGAAAGTTTTAAACACTATAATTCCTGTTACAGACAATACATCAATCAGAAACTAAGGGGAAAGAAAAAACAAAATGAAAAAGGATGTAACCATTCATGACAAACAAATCTGATTTCTTTCTCAGTTCTTATTTGTTTTCTGTAGGGCTAGTGTATCAGAAATTTCTGTTACGATCACTGATGCAAATTCCCCTACTCCTGCAGGGAGATACTTCATGAAGACTAAATAGAAGTCCAAAAAATACTTATTCGGTATTCAAGCTCTGGAATAAGTTCAGCTCATGTGTGGTTCATCAGGCTTTTAAATCCCTCTACAACTTGTTTCTGGTAGTTCCTATAATGGGAAGTCCTGGTTCCATTGCTGAAATCATGAATACACATTATCATGATGGGATGTAGGAAATGAGACACTGCATGCTTATCTCTAAGATTTGTCGACTTTGTGTCCTCAATCTCCAAAACAAGTCTGCACAAATAAACTTAAATCACAAACCGCATTTCTCCCCTTTAGCTCTCTATTTTATAAGTGTTAGTAGCAAAAACTAAGCTTCACTACAGTATATTGAAGCAAACTACCCAGCACTCCACAGACACACAAGGGAATGGTGTTTCATCAGTGCAAGGCAGGAAGGCTACCTGAATGTGTACTTGATGAAGTGAATGAAGATGTGGACTAAATTTTGTGGACTGAATTTTGCAACTCATTTCCAGTTAGTATCACTTTACATCAATAGTAACCATAACTGTATGAATTTCTTGCTCTGAATAAAGTCCATTCAGATATTACTGTTTCCAAGAATAAAACCCTAGGCATTTCAAAATTTTCAGTATATATAAAAACAAATCAGAACAAACCAACCAACCAACCAACCAAAAAAAAGTCTCTAAAACAAAGCTGATTCTTTGTGAATGTTGCTTTTGCCAGTCAAATTCCATGAATTTGGATGGTGTGGATTGCTGACAAATAAGATTGTAAAGGAAAACTGTTATATATTTATATATATATAATGTATATTATATAAAATTATATATATATATAATTTTTCTTTACTTCATGTGAAAAAATACTGCCAGCACCTGGGCCTTCCTCTTCAGCATTCGTTCCCATTAAATGAACTTGAAGCAAGATTGAGCTCCTGCATTAAATTTGCTACAATGTTATATTCGGCCGCAAGAAATCACATTAGTTTCAAGGGTGAAAGGATAAAATGTCTGTTGTTACTGAATAACACCAAACAGTACACAGAGAAAGCAATAATTTAAGATGTAAAAAACAGCAATACAAGGTAAAAAAAAAAAAAATTTACTTGTAAGCGTCCTCATTCAATTCATCAAGTGCACATTCAGGTATACTTCCTGCCTTGTGCATCAGTGGTGTGGAGGGTAGTCTCTGGCAACAGAAAAAATTCCAAAGCAATGACAAAGTGCTGCAGACAAGTGAGGAAAGGAAAAAAAAAAAAAAAAGAGTTCCAGCAAATGTGTTAGGAGATCAATATGTTTCCCAACAATGCCCTGCACAGCCACCCAACCTTAAACTTAAAGAATGTCAATTGAAATGCTGAATAGCCTCTCTGCCTTCAAAAATTCAATGGCTGCTCAAAATCCTGAATGCTTTCTATAAAAGTTGCATTTAGCCTTTAGGCTACAAAAGAAAAGATGGAAAACATGGGAAACCATGCTGTATTTTATAAGAAGATTCAGCTAAGCTGTCCAAAAGCAAAAATATTTAACCTTACAGCAAGCTGATATTCTGTTTTCATTCATAGATTTATTTACTTATATTTTCAGGTTACTATTTATTCTTTTGCTCCTGGGCTATTCTGTGCAGACACAGTGAAGTCAAGGCTTCTGCAATGCCCTGGTACTCAGTGAGTTTCCCTGACTCACAGCAAAGTCTGAAGATGTGCTGCATTCCTTTTATCATTTCCTGTATACAAGGAGGAAGAAGTACTTCATTTTAAGATTGCTTGGCAAAATACAAAAATCTGTTTTTTTGGAAACAAACAGGTAAAAAGATGACTCACCAACAAAAGGCCTTTTTTTTTTTTTTTTTCCTCTATTACATTTAAATGCCCAGGGGTTAAGAACACAGTGCTTTTGTAGTCCTTTGCAGGGCATAGCAGATGCTTTGCTGACTGACTTTATGCTTTGTTTAATGCATCAGTTGCCCATGACTTCTTATTCTAAATTCCAGGAATGATTCCTCCACAGCAGAGGAAATGTTGGTGATAGTGGGTTTTTTTTGTTGTTGTTGGGGTGTGTGTTATTTCATTTGTTATTTCATTGTGTTATTTCATTTTCTAACATTCCTTGTTCTGCATTAAACTATATCACACACACCATGCAGGCAGTGGTAAAGAGAAAAACAGAAAAGGTTACTGCTGCTGCTGTGACAGTAAGTACAGGTTCAGTCAAAGAGGATAAGTGGATTTAATCAATTTGAAAGTGTTTCATGAGTGCTCTTGTCTCTAGTATATCAGAAAAGTGGACAAATCCCTAAACTCTGCACTCTGTGGTCCCACAATTAGGCACTGAAAACTCAACTAGCATTTAAGGCAAGTGGCTATTTGAACACAGCAAGCCTATGTCTATTATGTACAGTAATATAAGTGGCTAACAATTGAAAAGAGTGGAAGCAAACAGGAAATGACTGACAGTTGGGGGAAAGAAATGTAAAAGAAAAAAAAAAAGTGCATTTTCCCCTTTTTCAGGAAGGAAAACTCAATAATCATTGCAATCAAAATTACAACACTAGATTTGCCTTCTATGTTAGTTACTAACAAGAAGGCAGTGGTTTGGGCACCAGGTCAGAAAGTTCTCTAAATTCTTCTGGCTGTTTAACTCTAAATATTGTACCTTTTCAACCTAGATGAGCACAAGCTACTTTAGCACAGCTTTTAAGGTCTTTGACAGCACCATGCTTTCATTTTCCTTAGTTTTGACTGAAAGCTTTGTCCTTCCCACTCTCTTGGTGGGGAATTTTTTGTACCACCCATCCCATTTAATAGCTCCTTGTTAACATGAATCTACTCTGTTTTCTATCTGCTAGTCTGAATTCAAGAGCTCCAAGTAAATGCCACTGAACTGCAAAGATGCTTTGAAATCAAGGCAGCCTACATTACTCTGTAGTACACTGAGAGCTCTTAGAGTTAAACACACTGATGTCCCAGTAAATCCAAGATTAGTGAATGTTTTGCATTAGAGCTCTTGGTAAATTTGTTTCTCTCTGGTAACACAGAAGCAATTAAAGACCATTAGGTTTCATCCACATGGCTTTACTGGTGACCATTAGCTTCATACTACTGGCATCATTATAGTAGCATAACCTGGTATTTGGTCATGACATGAGATTTTCCTTTCTTTTTAAATGTCCCCAGGTAAAGTCCTGTTTATACTGATACCCAGGAGAACTAGCTCCAGTGAAAGGACCTCATTTTACAAAAGGTTTATTTCAAATATTAATTACATTAAATGCAATAATGTTTTCAATATAGATAAGCTTTTATCCGTGACAGTCAAAGCAGTGTTCAAACAGGTAAGTATGGGGGCTACCCCTGAGGAAAACCAAAAATGCTAAAATATTTCCTTTACTAAGTATCATAATTACTGAGAAATCAGGAAATACAGGTAGAGAAGCTGAAGGGAGAGGTGATACTTTTTTCCAGGGAATTTAAAGATGTCCCTTGTAGATTCAGAACCTTAATTCTCCTTGGGTAGCAAAAGATCAAGCAAAGATTGAACTTTGCTTTCATATCAGTTATCTGTTTATGTGACAAAACAACGAACATTTAAGAAAACCCATACCCTTCATTTAATGTTCTGAATCTGACACTCTTGTACAGTGCAGAAAGAATATCTGGAAATGTGGACAGTGACACGCAGAAATAAAACTTCTACATTGTGCAAACAGGTGGCATTTCAATGCTTACACAAATATTCAGTAGAGTGTGATTTTGCATATATTTTCTGTCTGCCTCGTTTATATACCCATGAATACATATATCACACCTTTTAAATGTAAACTACAATGTCAGGAGCGGGGATGTATTTTATTCTATTCATGTTTAAGTGTGACTTTTTTATTTTACTAATAACTCAATGCAAGACTTTCATAGAACATACCCCTTGTTTCATGAAGAAAATTGTATTCTATTTCAACACAGATAAAAGGTGCCATGCGCAGTATTGTACAATGATATCTCTGTGACATGGTTAACTAGTAATCTACATTATTCTCAGATATCTCTTTGTGGAAAAGAAATTATAGTTACTGTACAAAGCTATAAAGAACACAGTGAATGTTCACATCTGTTGTGTTAGCTAGTGCCACTCAAGTGACAAAAGTGCTGCACCAAAATTCCCATATGTAACTATAAAACAGCTCACAAAGGCTTTTTTTTTTTTTTTCTAGTTATCAAAAAGAAATATAATAGATACAGGAGAAAATGTGCTTCATTATATTAAAAATTACCTTAGAGAGAAATCAAATAAATAGCAATAGCAGGTCAGATTCAAATATTTTCGTAGTTCCATTTACGGTATTCTTAAATAAACATAAGGCAAAACCTTTATTCCCAATTTAGCCAGAATGTCTACAAAATATTTATTAATTTAACGGAGTGTATTTTGAATCTGACCTCTTTGGAAAGGAAAGAGATGTAGGGGCTTTCAACAGTTCAGGGATGACGACGATGTTTCCCAATATACCCAATATATGATCGTGATATATATGATTTGATTTTGACATATATGTTTTGAATATTTTGTCAAAAAAGATACGAACAGTTAAGATAAACTCTACCTGTAAACTTGGTGAACTTTTTGGAGCTATCTTATGGCTCTGAATGAACCCTACCTCTTGCTTGCCACCTCTGGACCTCTGGAGAAAAGGTATACCTTAAACACTCTAGTCATCTGCCCTTAAGAGAGAGCGTAATTATTTGTGTGGTAACATCCAGTCACATAAGACTATATTTTCATTTCTCACTTTCAATAGATGAAACAGAGAGTAGGAAGAAACTAAATAAACCAAAAAATGTTGCTGTCTTTAGTTTCATTAAAAAAATGTCCATTTCCTCTCCCCGCTTCACTGCACAAACTAGTGAATTTTTATCCTGTGTGTTTCTAGCAGGAGAACCATGCTTCTTGGGAGCTGTGTAACCTGTTTTTATCTCTTCCAGTTTCCACTGCATGACACAAATGCCTTCAGAAAACCAGACTGATAGAGCATCTAGTTTTCTTCTTCAGGCTTCCTTTCCCAAGTTGTCTTCCTTTTTTTTTTTTTTTCCTCTGCTCTTTAACTTTGCAAATGAATGAGAGGATGTGGTCCCAGACCATTACTGGAAGGCACAGTGTTTATAGACATAGTGATGTACTACTACCTTAATTTCATCCATCAGAGTGTAAACTAATGCTAAAACAAATGGATATGAAAAAAAAAAAAAAGGCCAAAAGTAGGTAATGAACATTCCTGTAAACAGTGTGAGAACCAACATAAATCCATGTTTTCTGTCTAAAATAATCCATCTCTATTGATCCTTTAACCTAATTTTCTCTAACTAAGATTCAATTTCCAAACCCAGCAAAGCACAACTTTCTTTGATGTTATTAGATCTTGTTCAGTCCTTCACAGACTCAAGGTACTTAATTTACACCCAACGCGTATATATTTTAACCTTCTAAACTTGTCAACCCTGACTGCAATCTAGACAGTAGACAAATTGAGTGAGATCTGTTTTGCTGTATATTGTACATAGATCAGACTTGGAGATGACAGAGAAAATTAAACACAAGTCCTCCCTGTAATATAAAATCCAGAAGCTCGGATACTCAGCAACTGTATCTGTGAGTTTATTCCAGCAATGGATAGCTACTTATAAGATTTTATTCAGAACTTGTTCTCACTTTCTAATCGTAGATAAGTAACATCTATTCACACCAGTAAAGGTCTTTTATGAACAAGGGCTGCATAAAAACATTTGATACAGTAAGAATCCATACAGCTCCCAAGATAAAAGGTAAAATTATACCAGCCCCCTGGCACCGTGTCATGGAACCACACTGGGACACCGAGCATGGACCTTGGTGTGCTGAAAGGAGACAGAGGATACAAAATATCTGCAGCACTGCTCAACAGCCAGGAATTAGTACTACTGGAAAAGAAAGGAGAAGGAAAATAATAGGTATATGGACAGTTTGTACCACATCTAGCTAGAAATAAAACAATGATTAGAATGAGACTTAGGTGTTTGGAAAGGAAGTAAGCAGATGCTAGAAGTAGGTTGGAATAATATCACCATTGATGATATCACTTCAAAACAGTCTTGCAGAGTGCTTTATTTGGTAGTTACATGGGTTGGCACAGGAAAAATACTGTTGACGCTGCTAAAAAGTAATGTCAGAACTCAACAGATTCAGAAAATCAAACAGGATGGGCAGGCTAACAGTGAAGACTAGAGTGACTAGAGTGATAGGAAGTGGTGTAAGGAGTCTATCAGATGAAAATCACTGTGAAAGAAAAGGAACTCCAAGTTATTTTTCAGAAGTCCATGAGCCACAAATGACACAGTGATAAAAAAATATGGATATCAGAAAACCCAGAGATTTGTCTTAGAATACTGTGCGTAATTCTGGTTAACAGTCCTTGAGAGGATATCCTTCAACTGCAACAGGGTGCAATAAAAGAGTAAGTTGAGTGAGATAAAAGGAACCATGCTAAAGGAGCCTACAAGACTATCTCATTTTGGCTAGCTCAGAAAAAGTCAAATTGACAGAATAGTCTTCACTTTAAATGCATCAAAGGTGAATACCAAAGAAAAGAACCTCTGCTAAAAGAAAGAAAAAAAAAAAAAAAAGTAACATTCACTGGAAAGGCATCTATAGATATATTTAAGAGAAAACTCCTACATGATTTGATGTTTTGGGTTTACATGGCATAGTTTTGGTAGCAGTGGGCTTTAGGACTGGTCTCTATGAGAAGAATCCAGAAGCTGCCCCATGTAAGATAGGAGCTAGTTTCAGCTGGCACCAAAGGGACCCACTGCTGGCCAGAGCCGACCCAATGAGCGATGTTCTTCGTGCCTCTGGGAGAGCAGATTTAAAGGAAAAAAAACTGCTGTGCAACAGCAGCTGGTAGAACAAGCAGTGAAAAACAGCCTTGCAGACCCCGAGGTGAGTGCAGAAGGAGGGCAGGAGGTGCTCCAGGCATGGAGCAGAAGTTCCCCTGCGGCCTGTGGAGAGGCCCCTGGTGGAGCAGGCTGTCCCCCTGCAGCCCACGGGTCCCACACGGAGCAGATCTCCACGCTGCAGCCCGTGGAGGAGCCCCCGGTGGAGCAGGTGGAGGTGGCCTGGAGGAGTCTGCGGCCCATGGAGAGCCCCCGCAGGAGCAGGCCCCGGGCCGGAGCTGCAGCCCGTGGAGAGGAGCCCACGCAGGAGCAGGGGTCTGGGGGGAGCTGCCGCCTGTGGTACAGACACATATTGGAGCAGTTCTTGAAGATCTGCTGCTTGTGGGAAGTGCACACAGGATCAGTTTGGGAAGGAAAACATTGTGTGGGAGGGACCCCACACTGGAGCAGGGACAGAGAGTGACTGTGAAGGAGCACCGGAGATGAAGCGTTAGGGACTGACCGCAGCCCCCCCATTCCCCGTTACCCTGTGCTGCTCAGGGGGAGGAGGTGGAAGAGGGTGGATGGGGAGAGGGTGTTTATTTTTAGTTTCTCACTGTTCTAGTTTGCTAGTAATAAATAATAAATTACATTAATCTCTCTATGCTGTCTGTTTTGCCCATGATGATAATTGCTGAGCAATCTCCTTTTCCTTATCTCAACCCTTGAGCCCTTTTCATCGTATTTTCTCCCCTTTCTCTTTGAGGGGAGGGGAGTGAGAGAGTGGTTGTGCTGGATTTCAGCTGCCCAGCTGAGGAAAATCAGAACACTTAATAAGTTTGCAACTTACAAAGGTTGCATTTGAAAATGAACTCAATGACCTTGAAGATAGTCTGCAGTCCTGTGTCATGACAAAAGATTCTGTAGGGTCATTTTCATATTCCTAGAATTTCAGATTAGTGTTTATCTGTAAAAACAGAGGGGGGGGGGGGGGGGGGAAATGTCTGCCTACTAGAAAAAAATATCCAGTTTAATTTATTGCAATCCAAAGCAAGTAAAATGAAAACAAAGTCAATCTAAGTGACCTAAACATGAGAGGAATAAGTACTTTTTCGCCTTGAAATCAGTCTGTTTAATGAAGACCAAAGAATGTACAGATTATCACCAGTTTACGAACACTTAGCCATGTGAAGTATTACAACAGACACTAAGGATAATACATTTCTAATTACTCCCTTTGTTAAAAAAAAAAAAAAAAAAAAAAAGAAAGAAAGAGAATACAAAGACTGAACAAAGAGAAGAAGTGAGAAATACCCTTCTGTAAATGTGTATTTCCCATGGAAGAAAAGTCAGTAAGGACTCTTGACAGGGTATTGGGAAGAACACCTACCTGGTATGCTTTGTCAATAAAACTGATAAGCTGAATTCGAAGCTTCTTACACCAGCACTTTTATAAACCTTTCATTCAGCAGAGCAGTACATTAGAAATAATTCTACACCCCCCCTCAAAAAAAAAAAGAAATCATTTGGGGAGTTTGTTAGTTAAAAGAAGAGTCTTGTCCAAAATCAGAGTACATCAGAGCAAACAACCTCAGTCTTGATATAATTTTACTAAATATAGGAAACATTAAACCTCTTTAGAAGCCCATGAGCACTGATTAGATATTAACTGTTTTTTTTTTCCACCCTGCAAAAATTTAAACACATCCATAACAAGCCTCGGGTGAGTGATATAATTAAACCTAAATTGAGCTTTGCGCACAGAGACAGAAAAGGCATTTGAATCATATCAGTTACCCTTGAATCTGAATTCACCTGTAGTGAAAAGTAAGTGAATGGAACAGCTTATTTCTGTAATGAACTTTAGACAGAATATTTGGTATCTAAAGTTGTTTTTCCTATATATCTTTGAAATTTCACTAAACTCTGATGATGCCATATCATGCAGTGATTAACATCTGGAGAAATCTTTTGAAAATATTTTTTCATCAAATTTTTGGATTTCCATGATCCAAACTCTAACAAAAAAATCTAAACATACTTTTAATGCCAGCTACAAACAATTATAAAAAAAAAAAAAAAAATCACTGAAGGTCTGTTCCAAAGTCCCAGAAGTCAGTGGGAGTCTATGAATTGAACAGAGCAAATGTCAAAACAGGCTTAAGCATTGTAAATTAGCAATAGCCAGCTTCCTGGCTGTCTAGGCCACTAATTTTATTTCAGTGTTAATGGTGGATCTTTACATGCTGAAGTCCTTTCCTTACCACATAAAAGGCCTGCCTCACCACAGGAATGATCATGTTACACACCCCCAAGTCCTTCTATATTGTCCTTGGGAAAAGAAGAGGTCCTTTGGTCCAGTTAATTGTTCTGCCAGGCCCATACTCCCTGTAATATGTAGAGTAATTTGTTCATTTATTAGTTCATCTGTCTGCATGTTTAGATCTAGAATTTTAATTACTTTCCTAAGATCTATTCAGGATCACATTTGCCACATAAATGCTCCTTTAGAGAACAAATCTTGACAGCACAACTATTCTATGACACAGCATATGAAAATTACCATTACTTCAGCAGTACAATCTAATAATGTAGTAATTGAGTAAACCAAGTGTCCTGATAGAAAACAGAACAGCATATTATCCTATTAGATCTTACCACAATCACCTTATTTTAAAACCCTCTTAATTTCACCAGCAAATTTTCAGCTCAGTGGGCCTTCACCTTTTGTACCTAACAGACACACAGTGAGTTTTCATACTTGGATCCTGTCTTCTGCTAGGAAACATCCACACCTTTGCTCTGCCAAACAGCAGGATTTGAGTAGGCAAGAAAGGGCATCCTACTGCTTATGCTGCTGCCAGATCTTCACAACAGAGAGAGCCAGGCTGGCTCAGAGGCATTAAGATCCTACAGATGTTCAGAGAAAAGATTGTCTATCCAAGCCTAAACTACAAAGGAAGTTAGCACTAGTGATATTTGAGGTGTGCTATGAGGGGAGTGCAGGGTACCTTTCACTGAAGATGAGTTTAGGTCCCTGAAATCTGGAGAGAAAACAAAACAAAACAAAACAACAAACAAATAAAAAATGTTTTTTGTGTTTTTTGTGTTTTTTTCTTTTTTCAGTTACAATACAGAAGGTGTGACATCTTTGGTTGCTCAAACTGCAAAAGCCTGAAAAGCAGTTAAATAAGACGACCAAAAGTCTGAGGGAGGATGATTACAAAAATGGCCTATTAAAAAGTAACAGACAACAAAACCAATTAGATCATGATTTGCTAGTCACAAATTTGCTACAAATTACAAAATTTTGCTAGTTACAAATTTGTTTTAGCAAGAGTAAAACACAGATATATTGTCTTTCAAAACCATCTCTCTCAAAATGTATCCACCTTTGAAAACCTGAAGAACATCTTTATATTGAAAAATATTGCCAGCCATACATGTCTGGTATAAAAAATACTCCCATGAATTAAAACCAAACCAAACCAAAACAAAACAAAAAAACCACATAACTTTATTTTACTTGTTGCACAGCATATTAAGGATATATTTTGGAATGTCATCTTTGTGATGAGATTAGTTCACTAGATCATCTTTGTGTAATAATACACATGGTGTACATCTTTGAAATATAAATCAATTATTTTCAACCTAATACTAGCCAGAAGCTGTACTTCTAATTAACAAATGAATAAGAGGATCCCTCTATTACTCCTCATTAAAGAGTTCATTGCAAATGTTTAAAATTGAGATAAACCATCACTATGGCATTGCTACAGGAATAAGGCAGCAGATTTCCATATGGCCATGATTATTCAAACTTCCATGAACTGGAGATTTCTACTGGCTCCAGCCCTCCATCTGGTCTCATAGAAGGTTATTAATATTTCAATAGAATGATATAATGTTGCAGCTGTAACGGCATCACGGACTAATTCATTAATCCTTTTCTCACAAATATTTTCTGTAATAGTATAAACAGTTAGTGGAATTGGTACAATGGTGGGCAGAATTTTAGTCAACTAGTTACAGAAGACAATGTAAACAAGATAAATCAATGAAAGTAATTTAAGCGTGACGATGGTGAATACATCATGGATAGAAAATAAGCTGTTTCAAGTGGGAATTATGGTAACTTTTTTTTTTTCCCTCACGAAGAGCTCCTATTTCTTTCATAAAAACACAGAAAAGCTGTGGAAATAGGAAAAAATATAAGTGGGAAATACTCAGCTACTCGAAAGTTTTCAAAAAAGGCACAACCAATAGAGCAACACAGATTTAGTGGAAGAGATACAGAGATGGCATGCTTTATGTCTTTATAGGCAATGCACCAAAGCTGTTACAAAGGTATAGTAAGAAGTACTAGCTGGAATCTCAATATATATTATCTGGTCTTCATCAAATAAAGATGTGGTCCACTACATCATGGATGCAATAAAATGCCAGTTAAAGCTTTCTCTTAAAAAAAAAAAAAAAAAAGTCTGTGTTCACAGTGCAGAATAATACATTTCTCAGCAAAGGATTGAATTAGGGTTCAAAAGAACATGCATATATTTGCCAAAATATGTGTGCTCCTTCATCTCAAACATTTCCTTCCCCAGCAATGTCTCTAAGGACTGCTGTGATGAAAGCGGAAAAACAGGCACATGAGATAAATAAATAGTCTGTGGCAGCAACATAGATGGGTAGTTCCAACTTTGCTAACACTGATTTGCTCTTCTACTTCAGGATCCAGGTCAAACCCAGACTCCCTCTGCTTCCTCTAATTGCTCAGACAATTTTTTTGCCTGACATGACTCCACACACAGAGCACAATATTTTTTATCCTCACTCAGCATCAGTGGACTTTACCTAGAAGCCGCACGTAGGATGGTAGGATACTTGTTCCCATTGCTTGATGATTTGTGCCATTGCATTTGTGTTTGCTGTAATACAACACAATAAAGCTGGTAATCAAACCATTAAAGCTGTGGAGAGACATCTTCAGTACATACATCCATACTAAATAACAATGGCTGTTACTTTCCGCGATATAGTCCATACCTCCCTTCTGTAGACTGGCAGCATTGTGCTTGTTACAAGAATTGTGCTGACTTTCTGACAAAACAGCTACAAACAATTTGAAATGCCATTGGTCATATAAAATAAAAATGGTAGCGCACATTCAATGAAATACAGGTGAATATTAACTTTGATATCCAGATACCTTGACAAATACAAATAAAGCAGACTGACTTACATTTGAATAAATCACGATTCCTTGAATTATTAATCTGTTACCCTTACTTTCTCCTAACTTAACTTAAAAGTGTATACCACAAAACAATATACTCAATGACTTTACAACCAAAAAGACCCAAGACCATGCTATCTCGTTCCCAAGTCATAGCCATGTGTATTATTATTTTTTTTGTTGTTGTTGCAGTAATGACAGTACTTACATAATTTTCTACTTATTCTATAAATGCAATGTTGTAAACAAGCTTCCTCTAGGCATGAATAAATATCACATATAGAGAATTTGGAGCTTTCATCCTCAGTGTGGATAAAAGTGTGACTGCTGGCTTCCTTCCCTATGTCCTTGACCCAAATTTCTCTTAGAGTTCTCAGAAAGAAGCTTCTACTTTCTTCAGTTTAGCAGTGGGAAGCATCCTGGCAGCACTTCCTTTCCTTTCTCTTGGTTGTGATGCCTGATGAAAAGTAATTCAATTGTAAGGAAGACTATTAGCGTAAGTCCTGTGCTCCTCTGAGATGATCAATAGGGAAGCTCACTTGATTAACCCTGCTTATCTTTACTAAAGATTTGAAAGGCTTGGAACCCCCAGTTATAGATAATGAAATGCCCCTTCAAAACTTTAAGTTCCTGACCCAACACATGTATGTGCTGAAAGTCCTCAAATAAAAGTGGCTAAAAATGTGGGAAAATGATTTATTTATTTATTTATTTATTATGAGAAATTCCAAGATACTGATAGAAAATACTAATGTGTGTTAATAATGAAGGCAAATGTAGCCATAGCCTCAGCTGCCACATCTGCTTATTACATAACACACAGAGTTATGCTATAGGGGGAAAAAAAAAAAAAAGAAAAAAAAAAGAAAAAAAAAGTTTTACTTCAGTAAGCATATTTACTTTTGATGTATACATTTAAAATTCAAAATAATTTGATATTATGACTTGTGCAAGTTGCACATGGCCCAAAGTCACACAATCTACACAAAGATGATAGAGCAGTGTGGTGTCATATTTCCTTAAGTATAGCCAAGTTACAACATTACTAGCTGCTCTGGTACCAACATACCTCAACATCCACAGCTTTCTCACAGTTGCCATGTGCTAACCTGTTCTGCTTAGTACCATTTGCTTTCTGATGCATCACATACCAGTTCCAGGCTCCTTCATGGTAAGGATGTGTTTGTGCTTTGCTGACTTACATAAAGATCAATTCCCATACCAATGTCAGATGATTTTGCTTATATCCAACTTAGCTCCATTTTAACTCAGCCTCATTTGCAATTCCACACATCAGCTCAAAGAGAAAAATCTGGGGTTCATCTTCAAAGTTGAAACCCTTGGGGCCAGGCTCTCCTGTACCACTAGATGCAATTACAGCCAGTGTTCAATTATTGTGAATTGGGATAGCTCTCTAATGTAAAAAAAAAAAAGGTGGGTGATATAGGTGCTTGGATATCACATTGCAGACATACCCAAATGGCTCTGCAGAGACTCAGGCTGGCACTGAGCTAGTAAACCTAGCCAAAAACAAGCAGGAACCTGCCCAGGCATTTGCAACTCTATGCACTAAGTTCTAGCTCCTGTGATTTTTGCTTAGATGTAAGACAATATCTAAGCTTCTTTGCTATATTAATGTCAATCTGTGGGTAGCTGAGAACGGCCCAACAGTTAAACTGTACTGAAGTGTGGTGATGTTACTAAAAATCCTACTTAATTCCTGACACCTTTTCAGATGTTTGCATTTTAATTTTCTCTTGGTAAAATTCCCATCAGTAGAAATTTTTTATCTAAGAAACCATTCCAGGAGAAAAGACTGTCCCTAATAATAATGCTACAATTATTTAATATAAACTATGTGCATCAGTATTTGGAGTCTTAAAGGAAATTTTTTTCAGCCCACATAATATAGAGATTTACCTGAGAGATTCATATTAAGCAGCATAAATGGTTGAAACCAAGAAAAGAAATTTTATGAAAAATTATAAGTCTTGTAATGAGAATAAAAAGTATCTTTCCAAGACTGATTCTAGCACCAACAGTATAAAATGTACTCTGAAGTCTAACAGTAGCATCACATACTAAAGCTAACCCTATCCTTTATGATGATACTTCAGGAACAGGAGAACTGTAAATGAGCTATCTTTTTCTCACCTCTTAAGTGAAGCAAAAACATTATGACAGCTAAATAACAATATTTAATATATGATGGCCAAACTGTTAGAATCTAAAAGCTCATGAAAAAATATAATGTACAACTTTATACAATAAACTATAATTAAGATTATTCTAAAGCTCATTTAAACATATTCTTTAACTGCATAAAATTCGACTCACTATTTGTAATACCTTTTAAACAAATACTACTATATTTTTAAGCTGAAGGGTGAAAAGGTATCTGATAACTTGGCAGGGATATTGTAGGCTTTGGGAGACAATAAATGAGCATGCTTCAACCTCTCAAGAAAAAGAAATAAAGTTGCAAGTTTACTTTAGACAATAAGATGTCCTGCTACTAATTTCTTTAATTAGACACTGAGGTGAATTTCAAATTCCTATTTCTTGCTTGTTCTAAAAATAGAATTCTATCCTCCTTCTTTCCAGCTTCTATAAGAAAATTAAAGTTTCTTGTCTCATGCTTGCCAAGACAGAATCTCCACAATTTCCACTTTTAGATAAGACTACATTTTCCCAGGATCTAATCAGATCAAGGCAAGCAATTTCTGACTGTGTATCTGTCTATTTCTTTGTAAGCAGCGACCCCCCCTTTTAACTCTGGGGTCACATCTGTTTGAATGGGTACAAAACAGACAAAAGCTGCTTGCCCTTGAAACTGGTTAAACACGATCTGGATCATGTCTGGGAAACATGATCCGGGATCTGTCTGGATATAAACCCTGTCTGTTACAATTGGGGTGGATGACAGTTGTCCATCTATCCCTATCTTTCCAACATGCCCTGGTTTCCATTAAATAAGAAGTTTGGCATACAGGGTTTCTGTAAAAAGGTCTCTGTCCCAGACTTATCCCCCTGCCCTATTCACACTACAGAGACAAACAGGAATATGGGGTGCTTACAGGATGTCCCTTGACCTGCTGGCCCTCCCTCTTTTGATGCAGACCAGGGTGCAGCTGGCCTTCTGGGCTGCAAGTGCCCACTGTCAACTCATGTCAAGCTTTTCATCATCAGAACCCCCACATCCGTATCTGCAGGGCTGCTCTCAATGAGTTCTTTTCCCAGTCTGTACTCATGTCTGGGATTGCCTGGATCCAGGTGCAGCACCTTGCACTTGGACTTGTTGATCCTCATTATGTTCACATGGGCCCACTTCTCAAGCTTGTCCAGGTCCCAGTGGATGACATCCCTTCCTTCTATTGTATCAAACACACCACTCAGCTTGGTGTCATCTACAAACTTGCTGAGGGTGCACTCGATCCCACTGTCTATGTCATTGATAAAGATATTAATTAGTACTGGTCCAACACCTCTTGTCACCAGCCTCCACTTGGACATAGAGCCATTGACCACCACTATCTCAATGTGACCTTCAAGCCAACTCCTTATCCACTGAATGGTCCACCCATCAAATCCATATCTCTCCAATTTGGAGACCATGATGTCATGTGGGACCATGTCAAAGGCCTTGCAGAAGTCTAGGTAGATGACGTTAATTGGTCTAGTGAGCCTAAAGTACCGTTTACTTCATAATAGCTTTAATATCAAAATCTTTAAGTAGTCTTATGGTAGAGAGCTAGATCATGGGCCTGTTAAGGACACTCCCTAGAATGCTAAACCTTCCTTTAAACATCTTTAGAAATATCCATACAGTAATGTGCTGTACATTTGGAGGTGGAAGAACAGCTAATACCTCATTGCGTCTGGGAAGAATGGGTATTAAACACCTTATTCTTTTCACAGTAACTCCTTGGGGAGACAAGACTTGTGTAGTACCTGACTCTTGCCAGGTACAATGAACTGGCACCTAACAGAATCATGGGACCAAGGAAGGAAGATGATCGGGGTCAAGGAAGGAAGATGATCAACATTTCTACAGAGCCTTCTACTTTCTAAGGTTATTTATGAAACAGTTTATTGTGACTATCTGATAAACACCTGTTGACCTGAAACATTAGAAAACTTGGTCCAATAAATATAATTGGATAATAATAAATATATAACCAATATATAATTTTATATAATATAATAATATACTGTTATATACATAATATAATTAATATATAATTTTTATATAATAAATATAATTCATGACAATGTTAATATAAATGTGTTTTTGCTTGTTTGTTTGTTTTGGTTTTTTGCTTGTTTGGGGGGGGGTACGGAAAGGGGGTTGTTCAATTGACTGTGCTGTTTTATTTTGTTTTGTTTTTCAAACAATAAAGAAGAGTCATTCCAGAACATAAATTATTTGGTTGTGATACAGTTAGAAATATTGTTAGGGATTAAGAGATGATCCTGTTTTCAAGAGTCAGTAATGTAGTTAGGCAACCTAAAAAATTAAAAATAAATACATAAATAAATAAACAAATAAACAACAACAACAAACCACAACTTCTGTCAGAATCTACTGAGATCACAAATTTATTACCATTTAATAAGACTCAGACAGATTTGGCTAGCAATCTTTTCCAGGATTAATATGGTCATGTAGTTCCCAAATACCCGCTAAATTTCACTGGAACGTACATCAGACATTATTCTGATACACTTGTAGGGCTAAACCAGATCTTTGATTTGGTTATTTGGACTTAAAATCAGAACCATTATTTCAGCTTAAAATATGGTTCAAATTAAATTCTGTACAGAAAATCATTGTCTCTAACAATTACATTCCTTGTGTTAATTACCTAAAAATGGTGCACCCAGCATGTCATACAAATACTGTTAACATGGTATTGTTTTAATATTATGGATTACATTTAGTCTTCAGTTCTTTTAGGTAAATCCATAATGATTATGCATTTTCATATATTTATACAATCCAGACTGTATTTCTAATCATAACTACCACTAGGGAACTCATATATTATTACAATGAAACATGATTTAAATCAAGGGAGTTAGAGCAGTGTAAACTGCTCTGGATCAGTGTAATTCCAGACATGAGTACAGACTGGGAGAAGAACTAATTGAGAGCCGCCCTACAGAAAAGGTTTAGAGGTTCTGGCGGACAAAACCTTGAATTTAGCCAGCAGCGTGAACATGCAATCCAGAAGGCCAACCATACTGACAACTGCATAAACAGAGGAGTGGCCAGCAGGTCGAGGGAGGTGATTGTCCCCCTCTGCTCTGCCCTCATGAGGCCCCACCTAGAGTGCTGCATCCAGGTCTGGGGCCCCCAGCACAAGAAGGATGTGGATCTGTTAGAGTGGGTCTAGAGGAGGGCCACAAAATTAATCAGAGGGCTGGAGCACCTCTCTTATGAAGAAAGGCTGAAAGAGCTGAGGATGTTCAGCCTGGAGAAGAGAAGGCTCCAGGGAGACCTCATTATGACCTTTCAAAATGTAAAGGGGACTTATAAAAAAGATGGAGAGAAACTTTTTGTTCAGGCAGATAATGATAGGACACGGGGGAATGGTTTTAATCGAAAAGAGGGGAGATTGAGATTAGAGGTTAGGAGGAAATTCTTCACTCAGAGGGTAGTGAGGAACTGGCACAGGTTGCCCAGAGAAGCTGTGGATGCCCCTGGAGGTGTTCAAGGCCAGATTGGTTGGGGCTTTGGCACCCTGATCTAGTGGGTGGCATCCCTGCCTATGGCAGGGGAGTTGGAACTAGATGATCTTTAAGGTCCCTTCCATCTTAAGCCATTCTATCATTCTATGAAATGTGGAGGAAATGATTCAGGCTCCTCTTCCATACTGAAATAGTTTCCATATTGAAATAGGCTCTCAAAAGGACATTCATATCTTAAAGTTTTTATATGCTGATCAAACGAAGTCTTTGTGTTATTCTCAGCAAACTAGAGAAAAAATGCCATTTAGGTATTCTGCAAAACAGTAGAGACCTTCAAAGCCTTATGTGAACATTATTATGCTGAATGTTTAGGATCTCACTGGAATATGTCAGGCACAAGTTCAATAAGCCTCCAAACAAGAAAATGTCTAAACCACTAGTTATAAAATAAACAGAGATGTAACAAAAGCAATCACTAGAGAAAACACAGTCTAGAAAGTAAAAAGAATTTTGCAAACATGTGATAAGAAATCTATTTAAGAGAATAAATAGTTTTCACAATAGTTTTGAAAGTACAGAACCATCACACTGTAGCTATTTCATACTCCAGTCTGATAAAGAACCTAGATCAGAAATTACATCACTATACTTTTCAGAGGTCTCAACCCAATAGGTAATGACCAACAGAAAAATAAATAATAATAATTTAAAAAAATCTGTTGACCCCATGTCAAAACAAAACAAAACAACAACAAAAGACTTTATTTTTTGTAGCTCAATACTGTCTTTTTAAAAGGATTTCATAAATACAATAAAATTGTCTAATTTATAACATCTTTCTTTCTTTAGAGAAAACACACACTCAGGCACAGTCTTCCTGAAATAACAGCAGTTAATTTAATGGAAATATATAACCAGCAAAATTTACACTGCATTTAGATAGTCTGTTCTCACTCACAGACCTCAAAACAACTTGCAAAGGTGTAATTTCCACTTTACAGATGTACTACTTGGAGGTGCACAAGGACTTCCCAATTAGTTCATTGACAGGAAGCAAGATGAAGGCAGTTTTACTTACAGAACAGAGCTCTCTCAATTCTCATCTTAATCCTTGGTCCTATTTAACAGTATCCCCTTTCTCACTAAACAGAAATTATATTAGCTTTGTATGTTTTGCTAATAAAGAAGTGCTTCCTATGGTAAGAAGTTTTCAGTCTTATTTTGTAAAAATGAATTCAATATTTATAAGAAAATTGAAATTATAATGGTTATAATTATTATAACTCATTCTGATTAGAAGTTGAAAATGACCTATTTTTTTTGTGGAAGTTCTGGGAGAGATATGTATATTTAAGAGAATATTCATGCAATTCCTCAAATGAATTTCAGTCTTCAATTATGAAAAAAGGCACTTATACAGACTAGGGGTAAAGCCATTTACACAGGAGTTTCAGTTTTACATTGTTAGATAATGACATAACCCTCAACACATCACAGAGGATAATGAGTTTCTAGCTTTCACCAAAACCTCATGAGCTTAAATCAGGCTTTAGTTTCTCTACTTAAGATCTAAACCCTCCACTGTGAGCAAAGAAAATTGCTTGAAGACAGATAAGCAATAACCATTAAACAATGTTTATATTACAGACACATCACACAGGCTTGAAAAGACTCTAAGAATACTTATCCTTGACCATGATAAGTGGTTACCAGAGTAGAAAAACAAAATGAGTTGCTGTTCTGAAGAACTAATGAACTTTGTGTGGGAAAATGTCATTATTAATGTATTAGAGTGTGTACTTACTAAGTGCCTTACAGTTACTAAAAAAAAAAAAAAAAAGTGAGAAATTATTTATATGAAGCACAGCTCAGTGTTTCCTTTTTCACTCAAACCCATAAAATATAACTTCTGCTTCTTCAGTTTTTCTAAAGGCTTGAGCTTGCTCTTAGGTTTCTGTTATTTGTAATGAGCCAAAAAAGTAAGACCTCAGAATTATGCTTTAATCCAAATGAACAGTAACCTTGTAACAGTAAAGACCAGACAATCTCATTGAGTAGAGGATGCAGACCGTGTGTGTGTGTGTGTGAGATTTCTACGTAGTTGTACAAATGTATTTTTTGAGCTTTGATAGGAAAGGGATCAAAGCATATTTCCATGTTTTCATCTTCTCACAAATAAATATTTTAATTTATTATCATATGATTAATGGATCAATCAGTATTACATTCTCAGTTAATGTCTTCACTCTTCCATAAAGGAGTCTGATTAAATATTTAAAGGCACAGTACTTTTGTGCTGAAGTTCTGTTTCTTTCCTTACCACAAAGTTTGTGATTTGAATAAACTGACAAAAGCCAACTTTTCAAAAGCATCCCAATATTTATTTATTTATTTATTTACTTATTTATATATTTTCCAGAAGTATTTGAGAGCCAGATGTGCTAGTGCTTAGATTTTACCTTTCCTATAAACATCTGGGCTACTTAGGAGCTTTGCCGCTCATAAATGGCCTCTGGTTAATCTAGTGCAAGAATTTCATGTGTAATCACCTTGTTCATCCTATCCCTATGCGAGTTAAACCTCTGTGAAAGTGATAAAAGCAAATATGATCCTGCAGCTCAGTCTTGCCATTTATAGTCCAGCATCTTTGCTTCAACCACAGATGAATGTTGATTTGAGCCAGTAAGCCCACTGTGGTTCAGAAACTGCATTTTGCAGCTGTTGTTAAACTTCTGCCATGTCTGCTACAGTACAAACAGAGAAGAACAGCAGAGGACTGGGGTGGCATTAATGACGAGTGAAAATGTCTGTCTGCTCCTGAGCACAGATACCTTATGGACAGGCTGACCAAAAAATTTAGTCTGCACTTAAGTTCAAGCCTCTGTGTTGACAAGAATGAAGAAAGTACGTGAAAGGACTTCCAAATAATGGACAGCTACAGAACATAACCACAGCTGTCAACTTACAGATGATGGTGTTTGATGTGGCAGATATACCAAAAATAGAACATTTGATGAATTTGTGTCATTCTAATGGAGAAATGAAAACAGACAGCAGAGCAAACATAAGGCATAAAAATGGATATGCCAGATCCTTAGAAGAAACAATTACAATCAGTTACAGGTGTATTATCCTTCAAAAGAAAAAAGTGCCATTGGATTATCTACAGAAGTAGGTAATCACTGTACACAAGTCACAAACACAGTAGACACAAGCTACAAGTTCAAGTATATGTTAGACAATTCTTGTTGTGGTTTGAGACACTCAGATTCCAGATTCATATTAAGGAATGTAAAAATTTCTAGTATATCAAGAAAGATTGAATAATTCTTGTACACAGAAGTCATACATATATACTAGTAAAACATACTGTACCTTGCATAAAACCTTCCACAACTGATTTGAGTTCTTAACCTTGGAATGGATGCTAACGTAAACAGTTTTACTCCTGCAGTTTGATAGTCCTCACTCCTTTCATCTAATGTGCTCATGCTAACAACAGTTAAATTTTATAACTGTAAAATATTAGAAAAAGGAATCCAGAACACAGAACACTAACTCCATTTTACTAACATATAGGTACCCTGTATTATTGTTTCAGATGCATCTTTAAAAAAGTCAACACACAATTCAGGTAAGTTCAGTTGTTGAAAAACAGTGAACCATCAGAGTTCAAATCAAAGACCCACAGCCTGAGGAAAATGGCCTTCAAATTCCTAGGCTTCTAATGTAAATTCACAGGATTCCAAATGTAAAACATATTTAGTAAATGATAAGCTCAGGAAATCAACAAACAAACAAACAAAAACACCACCACAACAACCCAAAAAAAAAAATGTTTTAGTCCTCAAGACAAGGATAAATATAATCACTGGAAATGTTTTGCTTAATCAGTATCTCTTTTTTTTTGTTTGTCTGTTTTTCTTTATTTCCACAACAGATCAATAAATCTTTGTAGGATGAAGCTTCCCAAGACCAGACAAGGATGAAGAAAGGATCACTATTGAGAATAGCAGCAACAATAGCACTAGTACAAGTAATAGTACTAAAGCTTGTAAAAAAAATAATAAAATTATTTTTAAATATACTGTCAAAATAATAATCACAAGAATCTCTACCATAAGCTGCACAGCTCTTCTCTGCATCTTTTTTTTTTTTTTTTTAATATATTCTGTACAATGATTTAGCTTCTGCTAGGAACATTTCATTGACTTCTGTTTCATAGATGAAAAGAAATGTGAAAGATTTATAATGATATAATTACTAAAAATAGTAATATTTCATAATATAACTAAACGGGTATCAACATCATGACATACAAGTAACATAATAACTATGTTGATGCCAAATAACAGCACAACCTGAAACTGCTTCTCCATTTCATATAAAGGTTTCTCCTAACACGGTTTTAGGATAACACATTAGTGTACCAGTAGTTTTGTATAATCGTAGGCATGCAAGAGAAAACAAAAGAAAAATGGTGTATAATAGGTAGTTCTGATTTGAACTCTGTGATCAATGGCTACAAGGGAAAAGACTGGAAAAAAGGCCCAAGGGTGAAAATGTAATGGTGATTTAACAGCAGCCACATCTCAGAAATGTGGCACTTCTCTCATGAGTTCACAGAGATATATATGGTCTGAATATTCATTGGTAGCTAGTTTTATGTTTGAAGATACTATTAAGTGGAAAATGGCAAACTAGGCAAATTTTGCGCTTTGATAGAGGTGGTGTTGCTAGTGCTTATCTTACAGAGAACAGGCATTCTGACAATGGTTTAAATGAAGACTATGGGAAGTGGGACCTGGAGTAGAAGCGGCACCCTACCACTTATATCACATAATAACTTCAGCATGACCCCTTTGATAACATTCTCTGACAACTTCTGCAAGCTTTGCCAAAGACAGACGAAAAGAAGCGAAAATGGTGACAAAAAAGAAAGGTGTGCTTTTGTCCAACACATAAATTGTAGTGCATCTCTAAAGTCTGCAGGGTCCCTCTAAGGATACATGTTGTTCAGCCAGAACTAAAATCCAATCCACTTCACTGCTCATTGTGCATTTAGTTGCATCTCTCAATTACATGCAGACATAAAGGCTATATACACTCTGCTGGGTGAGTGCTTACCACGTGTAAACATTCAGCCCTCAAGGCCCCTCCTGTGCTCCTCCCGTGGTTTTGGGAAGAGGAAAAAGGGTCATGGAAGGAGGAATCGGAATCGTGGTGGTGGTTTCACCCAGACATGAAGCTGAATTCTACCACAACTGTTTTCTCAGTATACCTCTTCAAAGAAAGAGGGGGAGAAAATATGGAAAAGGGCTCAAGGGTCACTATAAGTATGGGAAGATCACTCACCAATTACTGTCACTGGAAAACTGACTCAATATATGGAGATTAATATAGTTATTGCCTATTACTAGCAAGCTAGAGCAGTGAGAAACGAAAAGCAAATTAAACCCACCTTCCACCCTCTTCCACCTCCTCCCTCCAAGCACTGCAGGGGAACAGAGAACGGGGGCTGCGGTCAGTCCCTAACGCTTCGCCTCCGCTGCTCCTTCACGGTCCCTCTCTGCCCCTGCTCCACGTGGGGTCCCTCCCACGGGATGCCGTCCTTCCCGAACTGAGCCTGTGGGGGCTGCCCACAGGCAGCAGCTCTCCAAGAACTGCTCCCACACGGCTCCGTACCATGAGGTCCATCCCCCAGGAGCAAACTGCTCCAGCACGGGTCCCCCACGGGCGGCAGCTCCCCCCAGACCCCCTGCTCCTGCGGGGGCTCCTCTCCACGGGCTGCAGCTCCGGCCCGGGGCCTGCTCCTGCGGGGGCTCTCCATGGGCCGCAGCCTCCTCCAGGCCACATCCACCTGCTCCACCGGGGGCTCCTCCACGGGCTGCAGCGTGGAGATCTGCTCCGTGTGGGACCCATGGGCTGCAGGGGGACAGCCTGCTCCACCAGGGGCCTCTCCGCAGGCCGCAGGGGAACTGCTGCTGCGTGCCTGGAGCACCTCCTGCCCTCCTGCTGCACTGACCTGGGGGTCTGCAGGGCTGCTTCTCTCACACTTTTTCACTTCTCTCTCTCACCTGCTGTGACGCAGAAGTTTTTCTGTTTCTTAAATCTGCTCTCACAGAGGCACATGCAGTATCATTCACCATCTCAGCTCTGGCCAGCAGCAGGTCCTTTCTGGAACTGGATCAGATCTAACATAGGGTAGTTTCTGGACTCTTCTCACAAAGACCACATTTGCAGCATTCCCACTAGAAAAACTTTGACACATAAACCCAATACATAAGGGTGGCTTAAATGAAATACTAGTAAAGATAAAATATTGCCAAGTCTAGAAGAGTGCCATTTGGAAATATTTCTTCTATGCAAGAGTAATTAGGTATTAGTAGTAAATTAAAAAGGAATAATAATGATACATAGCAGCAGAAGACCTGATAATTCCTTCACTAGCTTTTTGAGAGAAGCATACTAATGAGCCATGCCTACAGGATGATATAAACATATTGAATCTGACTGATCATATGCATGATCATCTTGTGGAGATAGTTTATCATGTTGCATCACTAAGTTCCCTCATACAGCAGTGCAGATAAAGACAAAGATTTGGAAAAAAAAATATATATGTATATATATATACATACACACATATATATGATACTGTTCTGTTTACACAACAGATAAGCTTGCCAATGCTTGACTTTGAAGAGTTAGGCTTAACAGGTTAAATGTGTTTCTGGTATGGAAAGACCATTTCATATTTCTATGAGGCTGTAGGCTGAAATCATTAACTGTTTGCCAGTTTCATGTCTATCTATGAGCATTTTCCAGCATACAGGTTTTGAAACACTACACTGTGCTCTTGACTAGATGAATGGCAGTGATAGCATCACAGTAATGTGGAAAGTTTCAGAAGAACAGAGAGTTTACGAAGATCATCTAGTAAACCAGAAACCTTGTCATAGTGCAAGGTCAAAGGCAGATTTAGAGGCACATTCTGTTCCTCTCCTTCAGTACTGAAAATCCAAAAGTATTCAGAAGGTCTCCTCAGTTGTCCTTTTATGATATCCCTTTCCACTTCTCCTGGCCCCAATCCATGGTATGTTGACTAACACCCCAAAGAAGTCAACTTGCATGATATGCATGACATTTCCAAAGGCCAGGCCCTGCCCTTCTTTTGAATACAGATGTGCTCACTGACAATGCACAGTTTCATGCATCATGAACATGTCTGAGACCTGGTTTAATTTCTTTAAAACTAATCTCAGTTTCCTCATAGACTCCCTGAAACAAAGACCTGTGTAAAGTAGCTAAGCAATTTTGTGTTGAATATTGCTCTTTTGGGGCAGTTACTTTGACTTATCCCACAACAGTTTACCAATTTATTTTTGCCTCAAGGACCAGAGGCAAAGTTCGAGATTGGATTGAATTTAGTTTCAAGATTGGAAACTAAATCTGCATTATGTAAGGCACATGATAAGCAAAAAATTCATATTTGTGGCAAACAATAACTGCATCTGCAAGAAATTATTCTGCAGGTACTTGCTCCACTGTTACATGAAACATACATACAACATAAATGTCCTGAAGATTTGGCATCATGGGCTAGTTTTACCTTGACAAAAAACTAACAGAAGGAAATCTTTCAGCTAATATGCATAGATGTCTGTGAGGACAGTGAGCAAACTGACATCTAATTATCTACCTTGCCATATCCAAACATTATGAATGAAATTGAATAGTGACACAGTGCTAGCATTCACCAAAAAATCCACAAATTCTATAAGATTAATGATGACTTTGATTTACAGCATGTTTTGATTGTCATCTAAAATTACACTTAAAATAGATGGAAATTTTAGCAATTCCATGATATAAAGGATCATGTTACTGCATTAAGTGGTAACTTGTTAGTCAATTTATTAATTGATAGTAATTTCAGTAAAATAATTATAAAACAGGTATTAATCAACAAGTAGGATTATATGTGCAATTATAGAGTTGCCTAGATTAAATTCCAAAGGCTTCTTATAAAGCAAAGAAGATAGCACACCTACTAGTGAACATGTATTTCAATAGAAGCTTTTTTTTTTTCTTTTTTTAACTGTGCAACTAGCTTATTAGCATTTATGTTTAGAACTGAAATGCAAGAGGTGATTGACACGGAACTCAAGAATTATACAATTCTGAAAGTCTTTTGTCACAGAAATAGCATCAGGGAGACAGACTGGAATTTGTTCAGCAAGCAGTAGAAAAGAGAGTAAACTAAGTAAAGAAAAGTTGTTTTTTTTTTGTTTGTTTGTTTTTTAATGATGAATCAAAGCATCAAATTATATATGCTAAAATTATTACTTTTTTTAATATTGCTTTTTCTCAGAAGATCATATAATACCACACAGTTACAGTCACCAATGTGCCCTCTTACACTTTCACAAGTGAAGAATCAAGGGATAACAGTAATATTTGCAAAGTCTAATTCTTAAAGCATTTCAGAAGCTTAAGTTCCTTCTTACAACCACATAGTAGACAAATGAGGTGCTTGATGTATTCAACAGATAAGGCTTGAATATCCGAGTGTTACAACCAGGGGAAAAATATTTTGTCTTGAAACAAATTAAGATTCATTCTCACAAGGAAAAACCCTTACAGAAAATTTAGAATCATGTAGCACTCTTACTTCAGCAGTGGCTTATCACATTTTGAACTCATATTTGTAACTAGTTTCATAGTTTTGACAGAAATGATGGCAGATATCCTCACTCTTACAAATCTGTGATCCAAGAAGGTAGTGTAAATGCCCTGTGGTTTTGGAGAGCATCTTGGGGAAGTGCTGTAAGTACTGATTTTGTAAGTAATCCATGTTTCAGGCTGTCTCCATTTTGTCTTATCCTTTGGTTGGAAGGAAATGCCAACACTTGTGTTATCAGCTGTAGCCTGGCTAGCACAACCCACTTGTGGATGTCCTAAAAGCTTTTGAGAGCCCAGGCTGGTGGATAATGGACTTGGAAGAAGTTTAGTAGTCCATACCTGAATTATGGATGAGTCGCATCAGCATTCAATGTAAACAAAACCAAACACGTTTACCCAAAAAAGATTTAATAGATAAAACAGTGTATTAATTGAAAAACTAATTCATGTTAACAGCTCAAAATTATTATCAGAGGAAAAAATATAACTTAATAAAAATAACAAAATTCACTGTTAAAATTATGATTAATAATAAAGATCCTCCTGAGTTGCTCCAGTGCTTTGGCTTTTTTGAAGCTAGTTAATTAGCCTAATTAACATCAATTAAAGTAGAAGAAGAGTAGCAACATTCCCTTCTTCTGTCCTGCTAGCATCACTTCTAATTAAGTATGACCAAGACTGATGTGGTTTATATAAAGTTTGTAGCTATCAGTATGTATTAGGCATGGGCAAGCAAATATAGCAGATTGGACTCCTCTCAGGGGACCTAAATAGGGAAATGTCTAGTTTGGGGGTGGTAAGTAGCAAGATACGGACACCCAGCTGCTCAGCCCTTCTAAGATGGCAGATGGCCTTTTACAGAAGCACAACTGTATGTACTTAGAGACAATTTTTGGTAAGAGCTTAATCACCAAATAGCAATAAGGTGGAGTTTTCTCTTGGGCTTTTAAAATCTGTCTTATTTTGTATACATACAAAATGCATTAGGATGTTATGCATTAGGAGTTACATGATTCATTAGCCTAAAAAAAAAAAAAAGGCAGGAACTTTTGGTGCTTTCCTTCTATTGTGCTGTGGAAATGTCACTTTTGAGAAATGTACATTTTTCTGTATTCTAAACTGGAGGTTTTTTCTTACTTTAGAGGTTATGTATAAACCCAATGATATTATAGCCTTTACCATGTTTTTTAAACCTCACTGACGTGGGTAACTATTTTAAACAGCTTGAGGTAACTATTTTAAACAGCTTGAGGGAACTTAAATTTTGCATGCATGCTGGTTTGGTTATACTGAAGTCACCAGCATCTTTCATCTAGTAGGAATTTTCTCCCTCACAATGCCTGAAGTGTGACTTAAGAAAGAGCATAAAAGCAAAAAAGAAATTGAAGCAGGGTCCCTCTTATTATGTTCACAATAATCATTTTGCTTCTCTTCCCTTTATCAGTAAATTCTTTCTGTCACCATGAATGAATGCACTCAGGAATGGGAGAAATATGTTTTTATTGTATTCATTATGAATATACAAGACTTCTGGCATGATATGACATTTGAGAAACGTAATAAATACAAATGGCAATGACTACTTAAGCTGAAAAGACAGGCTGAATCCTAGTCACTTTTTGTTTCACACTTAAATGGTCTGTGAGTTTCTCACTTTCAGAGATTTTTATGCTTTTGTCGTTGTTGTTGTGGTGTTTGTTTTTTTCAGAGAAACCACATTTTAACACTCGAGATTTCCACTGTACAAACTACCCAAATAAATCAAAGCACTAGCTCACATCATTGTAATATTTAGTCCATGAATAAAGATCTGAAACACTTTTAGGCAGTACAAGGAACAGAATTTCAAATATTATAAAACCTCTATCTGTTTATAAAGTTCAAATTGTACATAGCATAAATAAAGCCTTATTTTACAGTGATGTCTGTGTGTGTTCAGATGCACTGCCAAGAAGTAAGAAGTCCAGTTGCCACTTACACTTGCTGCTTCTTTGGCTGCATTCACATGCAACAAAATGTAAAACTGGGGGAAAAGATTCAGGCTCAGCTCCTACCGCACAAATTCCTCGTAGCAACCCAAGTAATATACATAATAAGCTAAAAGAAGGCTGTGACACATGCAATTACAGCAGATGAGACCAGGGATTTCAGCAGAGGATCAGGGTGCCCCAGGGTATTGAGTATAAAGAGTCTGTCTATTAAATAGTTCGTGCTTTGCTATGAAGAAAAGAAAAAAAAAAAAAAAGGTGTAATTGTCCAGACGTTTTAATTTGACAGTGCTATGGTAAAACCTTGACTTTCCTTGAAGAAGCATGCAGTTTTCTTTAAGATAGTAAATGTTGAGATTTTGTGCTGGAGAAATGTTATGGAATATATTTTGTGGGTGAAGAGAAGTGGGTACAGCTCTTTTTCTGGTTATACATATTTCTATCACCATTTAATTATTTTCTTGGAAATATATAACTCAAAGCTGGTCAGCAGCAGCAGCAAGAATTTGTGTTTTTCTTTTTCTTTATTCTTCCTGTAATGTTGCTGAATATTTGCTTGTCAACATTGTTCAAAAACAATGCAGAGAGAAAAATACATCTTGAAGTAAGCATTAAAAAAAAAAAAAAAAAGGTGCACAGTGCAATATCACTCCTAGTCTCAGCACCCACTATACACAATATTCCATTTGAGAAAAAGCATGTGTTCATTTCTCTTTAGGTTCATAATATAATTATGTTTACTATAGCAAATAAATATATAAATAAAAGTAAATGAACATCAAGAGAGGCTTAAAGCCAGAGGCTCTGCCACCACCCAAGTGCATCTTTCCTTGTTTCCAGGGCTGAACGAAATGAAGCAGGGCTTGAGGTGTGTGCACAAAAGCCAAGTGATGACTTTTACCTCTTCAAAATGGTCAGGTCAGAGGTTAATTCAGGACTCTCACACTGGATATACATGCTTTAATAACACAGTATTTGAATATCTCACTGATTTAATAGACATATTTAAATAATATTAGGTCTGCATGTAAGTTCTTTGTAGATTGAGGACTACGCTATTGCATTTAGAGCTGATGGATGAGAACTTCCTCTTGCAGAATTTTAGCCCATTCCAATCCCAGAAGAACAAAGGTGCAAAATATTTTAAAACAATCTTAAGCCAATACTTCAAAATTTCCATAATATCTGGTTCACCTCAGTTCATAGAAAAATCTAAATGTCTGGAATGCTTATTCCACACCCATTTTCATGACATAGATAATAATGAACAGATTTCTATTAGATCAGGAGAACTATGGCTTAATTAAATACTAATTTAATACTTTCTGAATTTAGATGTATTTCAACTCAGAACATGTATGCAACTTCTTTCTAACACTTTCACATTAGTCTAAGTAGAATCTACAAATTACATGTATTCCCTTGAGTTTGAATGGATTTCAAGCTATCTGAAGCAAATCTGTGGAGTGGCAAAAACCATTATAGCATCTGTGAACCATTCTGGAAGGCTGGTATTTCAGGGAATGCTACAAGATCACAGATAATTTGTCAGTCTGAAGGAAGCAATGAACAGCCCCAAAAGCTGCAGAACTACAACTTGTAAACAGCAAAATGTACTTTGTAGGTCAAAGCACATTGGACTTTTCTAGATGAACTCTGAGGTATTACAGTAAGCAGGTGTAAAATGGTAAGGCCAATTCAGAGCAGAAAACAGCTTGCAGGCTGAAGCTGGTGTGGGCTTGGAAGGTGTTTTGTTTAGAATGTTGTCTAGCTGTGTGCCAGCTGAGCAGCAAAAGACACCTGGAAGGGATTTTGACACTTCTGTTATGACATTTTCTATTTAAATGTTTGTTACACCAGTCTACAGCAAATAGGTGTTTCAATGAACTTTTTTATTTTGTGATTTGTTTTGCTACTTGTCCCTGTACTTTGATTATAGACATGCTTCTTTGTCCCTGGCAAGTTCAAATTATCTAAATGATCTCAGGATCTGCAGTATCTTTACAAGCACACAGCCGTCTCTGATCACGTATGTTTAACAGAAGTGCCTTCAATCCTACTGAGCTCAATTAATGTATAGTGAAAGAATGAAAAACAAAAACCACAAAACTTTCAATTGAACAGCAATCTAAGAACCTAAGGATTAAGAGAACAATCCTTTACAAACAGAGAAAACAAAACAAAACAAAACAAAAAAAGAAGGATCTATGAAAGTTAATTGTATGCTGCAAGAGTACAACTACTCATTCCAGTAATACATATTTAGCTTTTCCTAAAGAAAAAAAGTAATGTAAGCAGAGAGCCAGTGTGAAGCCATTTCCCTATTTGCTGATTACATATCTGTGCAACTAAAGCACTATTTATTGAGTAATAGCATTTAATAGTTGTCTTTTATTCTCAGTAGGCTAGAAGCATAGCTGTTAATTTCTTTCAAAATGAAAAATTTCAAGCTGTTTTCTCAGTGTAATGGTCTTTTAACCACATCTTCACATGGGCTGAAATCTAACACTGTATTCACATTAAAAAGTTTTGGTTTCAGTTACATTTAAACCCCATTGCACAAGAATCAGACCCTGTCTCTAACATGTATAAACTGGTAATGCAGATTTCCACAACCGAGAAACTGAACCAGTATCACATGCAGATATGTGCCAAACCATGGAAAACCAGAGTATTATCACAGAGAAGTTCTCTTGCTTAGCAAGCTGCAGCAAGCTTATGATAAGTCCCCTGACCTAAGAAATAAATAGAAGAGCAAGTAACTACAGGAAATAAATAAAAATGTAAAAAATGTAGCTATCCATGCAGAATTCTGAAGTACAGCAATAACATTATCATGAGCAACACTAGGAAGAAAGAATATTTCCTATCGTTGCTAAAAATTCAGTATAGAAGTTTCTTTAAGTGTTGATATTTTTAAAGATAAAATCTACAGAAGCATGTATTGACCAAACTTCAAGGGATTAAAATAATAAATTTGCATTAGGATATATATGTTGTAATCCTATTAAGTCAAATGTTATTATGGATGTTATTTGTTATTGTTCCTATTACAGCAATTCCTGGGAAACCTGTCAAAAGTGTAACACTGTGCCAGACATCGTTCAAATGTATAGTATGATATGACCTTGCCCTTAGACCTTTCTCAATCTAATTTAAATCAAGGCCCAACAAATGGATGTAATCACTAAGAAAGGAAGGTGAAAGCAACAATAAGAATGCTATTGGACAGCCATCATGCAACATTTGTATTAGCTTTTTTTTTTTTTTTTTTTTTTTTCCTGTAGGGAAGGTTATGTTTTTGTAGGACACTAATTTCTGTGTTTTTATGATAGTATTCGATTATCTGTGACTTGCCTGCACTGACCATAGCTTGTGCTTATCTCTGTGGTAACTTCTGTTTGTATTTACTTGTGATTACCTTTGAGAAACTACCATATAGGAAGAAGAACAGTGGTATGTGAATTCATAAGCCTAAAATAGTTTTAAGTATGGAAAAAGGATTTATCTGAGAAAATTGGAGTTTTCCTTGTTTGCACAGTAGAAATTCACAATAAATACTGAGATTGTTATGAAGGAAGTCTGAATGGAATCGTGTGTGTAAGCATGAGAAAGAAAGCAGAACAAAGACTTAAGAGTGGCCTGATGATAAGGGACAGTGTTCCCAGGGCACTGTTTTCATCAGCAAAATCGAGGAAGGTAGTGCTGATGTCCAAAGCAAAGAGCCTGCAATCTAAAGAGCAGATGACTCACCAGCAAAAGAGACAGTGTCCTGACACTGACAGAGTGGCAGCAAGGCTGCAGCGTGTCATGTGCACTAGTTTTTTCCTCTTGGCAAGATTTCTCATACCTGCCAAAAGAGGAAAAACAGACAATAGACAGCAGTGTGTCTTGAGGTTTTTGGCAGCTGAAGTAAGCAAGATCTGAAGTGAAGGTCTACCCTAAAATAGCCAACAGATCCTGAGGGATATGAGAGGTTTGTACAAAGACTCATTTGTCATTGACAGCTGAGAGGAGCTCCAGCAATGCAATGAGGACCAGACAGACATGCACGCACTGTCTTCTGCATTGCACGATGTGATCTTGATCTGATTGCTTGGGCACATGTGTTGATGCATTTGAGTTCACAAGTGAGAGTGCATGAAAGTGTGAAATCAACTTGCTTTAAAATGTTGAAAATGAATGACATCTTTCCAATCCATAAGATCTTGCATCAAGGTTTATTATGCTAACACCACTACAATGTGGTTGTCAATACCATAACTAAAATCAACACCAACAAAACAAGTAAGATACTTGATTTGTAGTCTGGCAGCTGAATGCTGTATAATAATAGAAACAAAAAGTTAGTTACCAAGTGGGTTTGAAGGTCAACCTCCTATAGGGCAGCTGTGGGGAATTTTAATATCAAGATTTCCACCCGTTTAAGCTGCCCATAGTATTACCGAAGAAGTGCATTCCATTATTTTTCAGCAATATGTTAGGAGAAAATACCTCATTTTATAATATGTCCTGTGAATTGCCCATGCATATGAGAACATATAGCTCATAGACTTGTTATGTTTAAAGCCAGTAAAGAGCTAAGCACCACACAGCCTTCCTTCCACTTCCCCAGCTGGATGAAGTGGAAAAGAAACAGAAAAGCAAAAGTTAGCAAACTTGTGGGTTGAGATAAACGTGGTTTAATAAAAAAAAATAAAATAAATAAATAAATAAAATCAAACAAAAAAAACACAAGTGATGCACAACGCATCACTATAGTGATGCACAGCCAGTCCTTAAGCAATGGCAGCTACCCCAGCCAACTCCCCTCAGTTTTCTTTGTTCCTCATGCTGTCATGCTCCCCTGTATGGGAGATCCCTTTGGTCAGGTTGAGTCAGCTGTCCTGTCTGTGTCCCCTCACAACTTCTTGTGTACCCCCAGCATCCTTGCTGGAAGGGCAGCATGAGAAGCAGGAAAGCCATTGACTCTGTGTAAGCTCTGTTCAACATCAACTAAAAAATCTGTGTCTTATCACCACTATTTTCACCTTAAATTTAAAGCATGGCACCATTCTGGCTACTATGAAGAAAAAAAAAATCAAATCAAAACAAAACAAACAAACAAACAGCAAAAACAACAAAAAGCAGGACAGAACTACAACAAGGAATTTGTTCAAAAGAGTATGAAAAATAATATATGTCACTATATGGATTAAAATTAAGAAACAAAATAAAGAACAACCAAGTACTGTTAACAGTGTTCAACTTGTTAAGCTTGCTGAGCTGCTGAACTATCCTTTGACTTTGTAGCTTGATAGCTCAGTGCATGAAATATTGCTATTTCCTATCAGAGGCCATGATTTTGCTAATTTTGTACAGTTTTAAGATTGAGTTCTGTCTGTTTTGCTTGGTCTGACCATGCATTGGCTTGTCTGGTACTTTGCTTTAGTTCATTTGGCTGTGAAAGCAGTCTTTCTAATGACCAAGTGTCTATGCCTAACTTGTTTTGCTTATCTTTGTATATTATAACAACATTTTCTATATAAAAAGTAGTGACAAGCAACTGTTCTGCATAGAATGAAATATTTATGTCCTTAGCTTAATGATGTACTGTAGAGGAACAAAGGTCTGGTATGACAGCAGAGACCTTGAAAGTGGGGACACAAGATGCATTGTAGGAGACAGTAGACATGAGATGATAAGGGAAAGGACACAAGATGACAGTCAAGGCCCCAGGGCTATAAACAACTTGCCCATGGTCAGCTAAAGAAATGCAAATCTTAGAGAGGAAATACACCAATTTAAACTGCATTATCATTGCAACATTTTTCACCCTGTAGTACAGTATTTTCCTTTATTTTCTTTTCCTGTAATAATTAGATTTATAATAATAATAATATTTTTTACTATACTGTTAATATTTTGGTTGCACTACTAAAAAATTCTTGGCTTTAAAAGTGAGATGCACTTCCTTTTTGCCTATGACAAGTCTTTGAGCATAACAATATCTTCGGGGGAATATAACATTCACCATGCACTTGTTTTCATTTTGCATTGCACGTGGATTTATACCAGTTAAAACAGGATCCCGCTAAAACTTGAACATAAAAGAGAATATGTTCATGCTACGGTGCCCACTTCCATGTAAATGAAATTTCTTAATTCAAGTTCTGCTCTGGATAGTGGGATTTAATTTGTTGTCTATCTACATGTAAAAAGTAAAGATACTGGCCTAGGTAAATTCCATAATAATTTCATTAAGCTTTCTACTTCATTGGAACAACACTGGGTTTAGATTGATGCAATAAGATCAGAGTTTGTCTCAATAATGTAGCATTTCCAGCTGAAGAATTGTATCAGTGATAGGGAAAGGGCAAAGGGCCCAGGTTACATAGAATATATTTAAAATCTGCTGGTATGGATTAGCAGGGATGCAGTTGAGACTGGAGGGCTTAATACTTTCTCAGTACAGCACAGAACTGTCTGCTAGTCTCCTCTAAATATCGGGAGTGAAAGAGCAGAGCTTCAAGTAAATCTTGTTAAAGTACCACTAATTCTCCTGCTTGATGCAGAAATTAATATTATATTCTAGTTGAACTGTACACCTAGATTTTGCCAATTTACAGACTATAGAGGTTTGGAACAGCAAGATGATTTCATCTTCAGGGGTATATATTTTCTTTAATTAAAAAGAGCATTCTTCAGTGTATGTTCTTTGGTATATACTGGGTCTCCAGCTTCTGGCAATACCTACAACAATAAAAGGTTAAATACAGCATTTTATTAAAAATAAAATATTTTTTTGAATTTAAATCAAAGGCTAATTTATGAAAATTAACTTTTGTCTATTTTAATGGCATCCATTATAACATTTAAATAATTAATATTATAATATTGAATATATTATAAATATATATATTAAATAAATGGATATATTAAATATATTAAAATAATTAATATTATAATATTAAAAATATAAAAACAGCAGCTCTATTCCAGTATGTCTGCTGGCAGTGACAACATCTGATAGTAAGATCTGTAGCTGTCACTCAACACAGCCAAAGTAGCCAGTACCTTCTCTGTACAGGAGCTTTTGCTGGCAGATTTGTTCTGGCTCTTAGCGTTTGTTTGTTTGTTTTGTTGTGTTTTGTTGTTGTTGTTGTTGTAATTGTTGTTGTCTTTTTTTTTTTTTTTTTGTGAAAAGTAGACATGACCACAGACAAATGGGAAGTTAAGGACAGTTATATTAAGTGCAAAATATGACTTGAGTATAACTTGAGTATTTCTCCATGGGCTACAATTGTCCCCCTCTATATACACATTTCTCCCTCAGAGAATGCATGCCTGGCAGTTTCAGTAGCCATCTCAAACATCAAGGCTTTCTTCTTGTTGAGTTTTTTGTTTGTTTTGTTTTGTTTTGTTTTGTTTTTGGTTGTTTTGTTTGCTTGTTTGTTTTGTTCTGTTTCTTTTTTTTATTTTTTTTTTTTCCTTCCTAATGGATTGTGAGGCAGTGACTACCACCATCCTTCCAACCTTCCAGAGGCCGGAGGAAAGTAGAAAGTAGAACAATCCCACTTCTTCAATGATTTCTGCAAGGGACAAATCCTCCCTATAAGAATTCACAGAGTTAAGGATTTTAAGTTGTTTTTTTTTATGGCTTTTGTTCTGTTTTAGGCTTTTGTGTGTGTGTGTGTGTGTCCAAAGGATGTTATTTAAATTACTTTGCTTCAGTTTAAGAAGTGGTTGTGTGTTAAATCGAAGTAGTGAGTGGTGAGTGATCTCCATAAGACTGTTATTAGCAGTCACATAGGTACCACCTCTCTCTTTGACAGATTAGATCTCAAACATACTTAACTAAGGTAGTACAAGTTATTTAAATCTTAAAAGTAATCTTTTTGACCCAAGGTAATTTGCTATAATGTTGGCCAACCCTAATCTAAATCATCTTACTCAATTCCTTTCACATGCGCTTGTCACCAAGTTACATAAATACCTACCATTAATTTTTTTTTCTTAGATTTACTAAGAAGATTTTATTTTTATTAAGCTTTTATTCAAGTGCAATATATTGAAATGAAACATATCAGTAAAAGTGTCACAATAACATCTGCCATATATGTACATATTATAGAATTTGATGAAACTGTATTGGACATGAATGAGTAATATGAAGAGTCATTTTCAATCTCTTCTGTTTTCAACAGGGACATGGATTCTCAAAATGAGGTGATTGAAATCTCTACCTTTATAAAAAACCACTAAAAATAAGAAAACAATAAAACAGTTAATATATTTTTCAGAGTTTTCATAACAAACCTTCAGTGAAATTTTTTCACTGAAGGAGGAGAATAGCTGTCTTTGAGTGATTCTCTATTTTCCAGCTGTTTCATTGCAGGCATCTGAAAAAAGTCTAGAAAAAAAAAATCCATAACATATTTTTCCATTCCTACTTTCAAAGACTTTACCCTTATCTGACAAGACATGTATGCTTGCCAAACCTGGAACTGAAAACAGTCCAATATACCCTTAAACATAAAAACAATTATTTCAGATAATTACTTACAACAAACTACTACAGGGAATAAAGAAATGTGAAGACAAGAGAGTGAACTGAGAGGAGGAAGAGAAAATCAGAATGAACAGTAAACTCAGTAATGTCCTGTGTTCATACAAACTAAAGTTTTTAATCTCAGTAAATGCCAATAAGGTGTACCTAGAATTAAACTCTTCCCTGAAGGCTTCCACAAAAACAAACAAACAAACAAAAAAAAGTATTTCAGAATATGGAGCCCACCTGCATCTTGGTGGTCATTAGCAGTGTCCCTGACTTGCAAAGCTCAAGCACTGACAGCATGATTATTTCCTCCTAGGTCACAGCAGCACTCCATCTCTCCAGGCTGCTTACCACTACACCCCAGTACAGGCAGTGAAACCTGTACCCTTTCTTGTTGATGTCTCTCGTGAAGAGCAGGGTTAGACTGTCTTACTGGGGACAAATACTTTTTTAGGGGAATGAGAAGTGAGAAAGTTAAATAGGTCAAAATAGCCTGGAGGCACTGGTACCAAGTGAGGACTCCAGAACATCACCTGTCAGCCAGGTGGGAAGTGACAATTTCATTAAAATATACAAGGGAGCTCACTACAATGTCTTTTCTCCCTTTCTAAGATTACCGATGATAACTGGCTGAGAAAGCATAGATTCAGAAATCAAGAGATGAGGATTTTAATCCGTCAGGATTTCAGTGTAACAGCTGGATATATACAAGAGGAAACAGGCTAAATATCATTCAGAAGCAGGAACAGAGGGTCTACAAGTCCGTCAGTTTTCCTCATCAGGAAATTAGTGTTGATATATTTAGTCCCAGAAAACTAGGTGAGAAAAGCCCCTCACATGTACTGAAGTCCTAATCTGAACTGCAACCAGCTGTTCAGTGCACTGCCCACAGCTACATTCGGTGGAGGGCTTTGTTGTACCAAGCTTTCCTAAGCCAATTAAACCTGACATTTTGCACACTCTCTAATTAAAATGCAAATGAAGGGATGATTTATGTAAAAAGAACAGATTATGCAGGTTAATTAAGAGGAAAACATACCTAGACCCCAAGTTTACTGTTAAGTGGATTTTAAACATAATCTGCTGACACAGCTGAATATGGAGGCTGAACACAGTATGGTGCTTCAGTGGAAAGGCCCTTTATCTATAGCAAATGTTGGGAGGTCCCCAAGGGAGCTCTTTTATAATTATTCATCTGCTTTTAGAAGTTTAAGATAAATTAGTGAAGATGCATGTTTCATTCCTGCCTTTAACATTCTGCCTCATTCTTCTAATTCTAGCATACACAATGCTATGTCTCAGACCAGCTGTCTACAAATTTGTCCTAGAATAACACATTTACAGTAATTGTACTGCTTGTTATATTCAGTGTACCCATCCCATCTGTAATTTTTAATGCAGGTAATCAGAGCAGAGTTACTGAACTCTTGAGAGGTGGGTCTGCACCTCTCTCTTACCTGATATAAAGGTATGTGCTCAAAACTTGGAATCAGGCAAAAATAAAATGCACGAAAAAAAACTTTGTCAGCCCCTTTCCAAGGTAGTATTTTCCAGGCTTTGGAGCAATCCATTTATAAGCACTGTGTCACATTTAATTTTTAAATGTACATTTGGAATGATAGTGATGTTTCTGATGTGCTTTCAGTAAGCAAATGCAATTAGACCTTTTAAAAATGAGTTTTAACAAAACCAGCCCTCCAACATTCATACAAATAAACTTCTACTTCCCATTTTCTGGGTATAACAGAAAGACAACCTTAAAAGGGATCAGTCAAGGCAGGGAAAAGAGTGCAGCTTGCAGGGAACTTTGAGAAAGGAGTTCAGGATTGCAAGAGAAAAGATCTGAGAATATGTTCCAGCACTCCAGCCTGTTCAAATGTTAGTTAGCTTTAATTGAAGGAACTCATTTCATAGATCTCCTCATAGACTGTGTCAGCTGAAGAGTCATTTCATGCATTTTTATGCATTACATAAAAAAGGAGAGAGGAGATTTTTGTTAAAACACCTGATTTAAAACTTCATTCCTGGTTTTCCAACAGATTTCTTGTATAAGCTAAACAAGCAAATCCAAATCAGATTTCTAATGCCAGTTAATACACAGCTGTATTAATGCACAGACAGGTGCTTTTAAAAACACAAAGGCACCATCTGCATCTTTAGGTTGCTAAATGCTTGAAAATCTGGCTCACTATTACACTGAGCTTCAGAAACAGATGTAAAATGGGAAATAATCAGATTCCCTTTCTCCTAGCTTTTGTCCATTTAGATATGGTCTTTCATTAGGCCTGCCTTCTCTCCATATATTTGTCTCTAGTATGAGTTATTCTATTTTAATTGAGACATCTAGTCACTACATAGAAAAAAAAATATATTCTCAGTGAGGATTCACAGAGCAAAAATGACTATTACCTCAACCCATCATGCTAATAGATTGTATAAAAAATTCAAAAGCACTGCCAAATGAAGTCCTTATATAATGAAAAAAAGGAAAGAGAATAATATGAATCTAATACTTGTTATTGACATTGCAGTTTCAGCCCAAACTCACTGGAAAAGTGTGGTATGGGGGTATAGGGCAATAATTAGTAGTAATTAGATTTTCTCATATCATTTATTCTCTACATTACTTAGAAAAGTACTTCACTTCTTATTGAGCAAATAACTCCTTTAACATGGGAACAGGAAGAGTTATTAAATAATGGGAAAAGCTATTTTTCACCTTTCCATCTGCTTAGTTTAATAAGCAGAATTTAACTTCCTTTCACTAACTTCTTATACTCCTCTTTTCCACAACAGTAAGAACCTAGGCCAACAGCTCGAACATCCATCCTTATGTTTAAAACATACATACTCTTAACTACCATGTAGTTTATATATATATATATATGTATATATATATATATATATATATACATATAAATGCTCTTGACTGTTTTCAGGCTAAAGTTAGCAATACCAGGGAATCCCAAAATGCATTGTTTTTCTGATATAATTACACAACACAAAATATATAGAAAAATACATCTGAATGGTGAAGGAAATTAAAGCCCATATTCCTTGAGAAAACTCAGAGAAGTTGATTTTTTTTTTAATCAGGTATTTTGTTTTTTATCTCTAATTTTGTGTGTTTGCCATCTTATGATTGTTGCCGCTGCATTTTTACCCACTTCTTGTGTTTAGGTGTAGGGAGGTTATGACAAAGAAGGCTGAGGGCTACCAGCAAGACCATGCCTGAACATAGTAGTTGAAATTTGCAGTAAAATAAGTTTTCCAGATTTCCAGAGTATAGAAAAGTACACACCGAGATGATGATAAGGGGACTTATGCTTTAAACTTTTTTTTTTTTTTTTGTGCAGTTTGGGCACCACAATATAAAAAGCACATAAGATTATTAAATAGTGTCCAAAGGAGGGCTACAGAGATGGTGAAGGGTCTGGAGGGCAAGACATACAAGGAGCAGCTGAGGCCCCTTGGTTTGTTCAGCCCCGAGCAGAGCAGGCCGAGGGGAGGCCTCATGGCGGCCTGCAGCTCCCTCACGAGGGGAGCGGAGGGGCAGGCGCTGAGCTCTGCTCTCTGGGGACAGCGACAGGACCCGAGGGAACGGCATGGGGCTGGGACAGGGGAGGGTCAGGCTGGGTGTTATAGAATAACCTATGGCATAACGCAGTTTGAACAGAGCAGTATTTTCTCTCTTCCTACACTGGTGGATGTATGTATTCGGTGAAGAAAGAACTACTTAAGTAATGAACACTTTGGATAGAAAAAAAAAAAAAATGCTTAAAGTGTTCCTGGACAACCTTATTCCTCAGTTTGGGGCATTTATAGTCATGAGAGGTATCATGTTCCAGAATATCTTTGTAGATTTCAGGATGGCCTTTAAGTGACCACCATTTCAGCGAGGACTTCACGCAGATCAGCCGCAGCTAGGGCTCCTGACAGGAAGGTGGATGGAACCAACCCCTCAGCCCCTCCCAGTAACGCGGCACAGAGCCCTTCAGTCAGAGCTGCAGCCCAGGCCCCGCCCCGAGCGGGCAGGAGCTGTGCTTGTGGCGCCTCGGGCGCTGACGAGGTGTGGGTAGAGCCAGGGGTGACAGCAGCCAACCAACCCCTGACGGTATAAAGGCCGTCCCCAGGGAGCACCGTAAGCAGGACAGGGCCGGCAGGGCAGTTGGTGCAGGCAGTTCAGCCGGGGCAGGGAGGAGCGTGGGGAGGGTCGTCTTCTCCCTTTCTTTTCCTCACCTCTCCTCTGGGAACTCTGCGTCTTAAAACTTAAAATTCACCATGGTGGGCACCCGTTGCAGCGGCTGGGCTGAGGCTGCAACCCAACCTGAGGGGACGCAGCTTCTTTAGGCTCATGTGGGCACCCAGCTGGATCCCCTGAGGGTGGGTGCTAGTCCATACGGGAGACTGTGGGAAACTCTGGAATCTGGAGGCTCCCCTGGGTCCTGAGGGAAGAGAGGGCTATCGTGGGTGCAGATGTGCCCTGCTCAAGGAACTGCTTGAACAGATGGCCGGGCTGCAGTGAGAAATCAACAGCCTGAGGGACTCCCAGGAGTCTCTGAGGGATACAGATAGGAAGTGTCAACCTGCCCCTACTGTGGCCTAGCAGCCCCCTCCTAAGTCCCTGCAAGGGGTAGTAGCTGATCCAGCTGCTCACCTGTAGGACAGAGGGCTCAACCGTCCTAGAGAGGAAAGGGGCTGGACCCTCGTCTCAGCTCGAAGCAGAAGGAGACATCTGCCCCTAATACCCACGGTGCCACCAACCCCCACGGTGTTCCTGGGTAATAGATTTGAGGCTCTAGAGCAGCAAAAGGATGAGGGTCTGGACAGCAGTTGGAAACAAGGCGCTGAGAACCATGTCAAGGTTGAGGGAAGTACCAAGCATAGGGATTGGGGCCAGACAGGGCACTGCATCAAAACCAGTGCCACAAAAAAAAGGACGGAGAGTCTTAATGGTCGGGGACTCTTTGCTGGGGGGCACCGAGGCTCCCGTTTGCCATCTAGATAACCTCTCCAGAGAGGTATGTTGTCTTCCTAGAGCACGTGTCAGAGACGTTAGGAAGGCTCTGCTACAGCTCATTAAACCGGAGCACTACTATCCTCTTGTCATTCAGGCTGGGTCCCAGGAAGCTGCAACAAGGAAAATGAGTAATATTAAAAAGGACTTTGCATCCCTGCGAAGGATGTTGAAGGGATTGGGGGTGCAGGTAGTGTTCTCCTCTGTCCTCCCGATGGGTGACCAGGACCCAGAAAGAAGGAGAAGAATGGAACAGGTAAATGACTGGCCGAGGGGGTGGTGTCTAGACCAAGGCTTTGGGTATTTTGATCTTGGGCAGGCCTTTGAGAAGCTGGGTATGTGGGCTGCTGATGGACTCCGACTCAGCAAGTGGGGCACAAGTGTATTGGGGAGAAAGCTCTCTGGGCTGATTACCAGGGCTTTAAACTAAGTTCAACAGGGGAAGGGAGTTAGATGTGACCGAGAAGGGCTGGGGGATGTTGTGACTGCTGTTGCTGTTGAAGATACTAGGGAAAAAACCCTGAGTTGTCCCATAGGATTGTCCAAGAGCTCCTCAGAGAAGGCAATGTTCCTGGTACCCCGTCCGGAATCTTCCTGCGTCCCTCTAGGGGCAACCACACCTGCTGCTTCCCTTAAGTGCCTGTATACCAATGCGCGAAGCATGGGTAATAAACAGGATGAGCTGGAGATCTGTGTATGGTCGAGGGGCCACAATCTCACTGCGATCACAGCAACATGGTGGGACAGCTTGCACGACTGGAACACTGTCATGGAGGGCTATGTCCTTTTTAGGAAAGACAGCCAGGGGAAGTGAGGGGGGGGAGTTCTCCTTTATGTGAGAGAGCAATTAGAGTGTACACAGCTCCACCTGGGGGAAGGTGAAGAACGAGTGGAGAGCTTGTGGGTGAGATTTAAGGGGCGGGCTGGTATGAGCAACAGTGTTGTGGGGGCGTACTACAGGTCACCAGATCAGGAGGAGGAGGTCGATGAGGCCTTCTACAAGCAGCTGGAAATAGCCTCGTGATCCCAGGTGCTGGTTCTTATGGGGGACTTTAATTATCCAGACATCTGTTGGGTAAGCAACTCAGCCAGGCACGTGCAGTCCAAATGGTTCCTACAATGCGTTGAAGATAACTTTTTGACGCAGGTGATGGAGGAGCTGACAAGGCAGGGGGTGCTTCTGGACCTTGTCCTTACCAACAGGGATGGGCTTGTTAGGGATGTGAAGGCTGGAGGCAGTTTTGGATGGAGCAATCATGAGATGGTAGAGTTCAAGATGGAACTTGGTGGAAGAAATGAGACAAAAAGTAGGATTGCTACCCTGGATTTTTGAAGAGCCAACTTTGACCTCTTCTGGGACCTACTAGGGGTTATCTCATGGGCTAGATTGCTAAAAGGTAACAGCGCTTGTGAGAGCTGGGCAACATTTAAACAGCACTTCTTCCAAGCTCAGGATCGGTGCATCCCAAAGAGTAGGAAATCAGGGAAGGGGGGCAGGAGACCTGCATGGATGAGCAAGGAGCTCATTGGCAAGATCAAAAGGAAGAAGATCTATGAAATGTGGAAAAAGGGTCTGTCCTCTTGGGAGGAGTATAGGAGTGTTGTCAGGGCCTGCAAGGATGCAACGAGGAAGGCTAAAACCTACCTGGAGATGAAGCTGGCAAAGGAGATAAAGGATAATAATAAGTTTTTGTTTGTTTGTTTGTTTGTTTGTTTGTTTTTTAAGTATGTAAAGAGTAAATGGAAGACTAGAGATAATGTGGGTCCCCTGCTGAATGAGGGGGGTGTCCTGGTAACAGGGGATGCTGAGAAGGTGGAGATACTGAATGTCTTCTTTCCTTTGGTCTTTGCTTCAGAGACTCGGCCCCGGGGCTCCTGAATACTGGAGGGAGGAGAAAGAGTCTGAGAAGTGGAGAGCTCCCCTCTGGTTGAGGAGGGCATGGTTCGGGAGCATCTGAGTGGGATCAACACACACAACTCCATGGGCCCTGATGGGATGCATCCACGTGTCCTGAGGGAGCTGGCAGAGGTGATCACTGAACTGCTCTCTATCATATTTGAAAGATCTTGGAGAACAGGAGAGGTGCCTGAAGACTGGAGGATAGCCAATGTCACTCCGGTCTTCAAGAAGGGAAAGAAGGAGGATCTGGGAAACTACAGGCCAGTCAGTCTCACCTCTGTCCCTGGGAAGGTGTTGGAACAGTTTGTTCTAGATGCCATCTCCAAGCAACTGGAAGAGAAGAAGGTTATGAGGAGTAGTCAGCATGGATTCATCAAGGGGAAATCATGTTTGACCAACCTTGTTGCCTTCTATGATGACATCACCAGCTGGGTAGATGGGGGGAGAGCAGTGGATGTCATCTACCTTGACTTTAGCAAGGCTTTTGGTACTGTCTCCCATGACATCCTGCTAGCAAAGCTGAGAAAGTGTGGGATAGAGGAGTGGACAGTAAGGTGGGTTGAGAACTGGCTGACTGGCTGAGCTCAGAGAGTGGTGATTGGTGGCGCACAGTCCAGCTGGAGACCTGTGACGAGCGGTGTTCCCCAGGGGTTGGTTCTGGGTCTGGTCTTGTTCAACATCTTCATCGACGACCTCGATGAGGGAATAGTGTCCACCCTCAGCAAATATGCCGATGATACAAAAGCTGTGAGGAGTAGCTGACATGCCAGAAGGCTGTGCCGCCATTCAGAGAGGCTGGACCACCTGGAGAGCTGGGCAGGAAGAAACCAAATGAGGTTTAATAAGAGCAAGTGTAGAGTCCTGCACCTGGGAAGGAACAACTGGACGTATCAGTACAGGCTGGGGGACAACCTGCTGGAGAGGAGGTCTGCAGAGAAGGACCTGGCAGTCCTAGTGGATGACAGGTTGACCATGAGCCAGCAGTGTGCCCTCATGGCCAACAGGGCCAATGGGATCCTGGCGTCCATTAAAAGGAGCGTGGCCAGCAGGTCAAGGGAGGTGATCCTCCCCCTCTACTCTGCCCTGGTCAGGCCTCACCTGGAGTACTGTGTCCAGTTCTGAGGTCCCAGGTACAAAAAAGGCAGGGATCTCCTGGAAAGAGTCCAGCGGAGGGCCACAAAGATGATACGGGGCCTGGAGCATCTTCCCTATGAAGAAAGGCTGAGAGACCTGGGTCTGTTCAGCCTGGAGAAAAGAAGACTGAGAGGGGATCTCATCAATGTGTATAAATACCTGAGGTGTGGGAGACAGAGGGATTTGGCCAGCCTCTTTTCAGTGGTTTGTGGGGACAGGACAAGGGGCAATGGCCACAAGATGGAGCACAGGAAGTTCTGCACCAATATGCAAAAGAACTTCTTCGCAGTGAGGGTGACAGAGCACAGGAACAGGCTGCCCAGGGAGGTTGTGGAGTCTCCTTCTCTGGAGATATTCAAGGCCCGTCTGGACGCCTACCTGGGCAACCTGCTCTAGGGAACATGCTTTGGCAGGGGGGTTGGACCCGATGATCTTTCGAGGTCCCTTCCAACCCCTTCAATTCTGTGATTCTGTGATTAAATTGGGATGAAACTTGTCTCTGTCAGCAGAAAACTGGATTCAGCAACAAAGTCGCTCCAGTTCTGTGCTCTGTATGCTGTAGTATCTGCGACTCTATGGTGCATTCTGACTATATCCTAAAGAGCACTAAATAATGGTCAGAAAATTGCAGTAGGAAATCATTTGACATTTTGTATTTTTGCTTACGTCTGTATTTTTCTTACAGTGCATAATGTGAAAAACAATTGCCTTTGGAAATTATTTTGCAAAGTCTGTTCCCATTTGTTTTAGCTATTACATGTCACCGGATGACAAACTAGAGCTCCTGGAAGTTTAAAGCATAAGAAGCAAAGCAGAATTTTTGTCTAAACTTCAGCTGGCAGAATTAATCAAAAAATCTGAAGTCATCAAACGCATCAAGCAGATCACCACTAGACATTTAAATTAGAGTGGTATGCTTAAGCTCACGTGTAAATTGCTGGTCAATTCAGCCATACAAGCCACAAGCCTCACTTCTAGCTATCAGCTTTCTCAGTAGACTGTGCTTTCTCAGCATCCACAAGTAGATATGAGTAGTGCATAAGCAAAACCAAGAATTTGCAAGTTTTCTAGTAACGTAATAATTTGGACTCTTCAGCACAATGTAATCTGTGTGTGCTGTCAGGGAAATGACATGAATTCCGTCTGTGAAAAAACAGCAGTGAAGCTGGAAGATACAGCCCCAGGAGGCTCACACAGTCTGAAGCACTTGTTATCAACCACCACCATTTTTTTTTGCTGGAGAAACTTTGCATCTTCTCAGATGTCTAAGAATTTTCTGTGGTTGAAGGGTATAATTTTGCTCTTCTATCCAAACATGAGCTGTAGAAAGAGGGAGCTGGTTCTCCTGGTTTACTTGCTTATTTGATTATTTATTTATTTATTTTAAGTAAGTAGATATTTTCTCAGGACTTTGAATAGTTTCTTAACTAGATACTTCCCATTAAATGTGTTCTTCATTAATACGATCAAATTGTGTCCAATTCGATGATGGGGAATAATCCCCTTCATCTGTGGATCACAGCAGAGAACAGCACAAGTACCATCATAACACTACGATTTCTTATATAGATACAGCTTCCCAGCACCAGCCATGAATTTTCAATTCCAGATTTCTCCATTCACATTGTCTTATAATTAAACTCTCCCACAGCTTCTTGTAAAGTTCACTGCTGACAATGCTTTTCCTATTAATGTATTATATAAGCAGTAACGATAGACAAATACAGCAGTTCTGAGAAGGTGATGAAAATAAATATTGATTCTTTGCATCTTGTTTCCATAAGTGAGAAAAAAAAAAAAAAGAAAAAAAAAACTCACTACAATGCTGGAATACAATATAGGCCACCTTAGAGATACCACCCATTATTACTGGAATTTTTTTGCTGTTAATAAGAGTATGATTCAGAAACATTCGATGCCTGTAAAGGAGAAATCTTGCTGAAAGTAGGACACTATATTTCAGGAAAGGCCATACAGAGGGTGAGATTAAAGAGACATTTAGTGAGAAGATAACATCATTTGTTTTAAACAGACAATTCCTTTACACCAGTGATTCCTTCATATTGGTTTCCAGTAATATATATGCATATATATATACATATATTACTATATATATAGTAACATCGATACTATATATAGTTATATATATATACACACTATATAGTAATATATATGTATATAAATATATATAAATAGGCAGGGAAGGAAGGGTGAGGGTGTTGCACTTCATGTAAAGAAGTGGATAGATTGCCAAAACCTGTCTTTGAGGAACAGACACAGACAGGTCAAGAGCTTGTGTCCAAAAGTTAAGCACTGGACCAGTTAAGGACATCTTGTGGCTGGGGTCTATTGCAGGGCACCTGATCAAGGGGAGCCTGATGATGAGGCCTTCCTGCTTCAGCTACAAGAGGCATTGCACTTACAGGCCCTCATCCCTGGAAGTGTTCAGGCCAGGTTGGTTGGGACCCTGGGCAACTTGATCGAGGGGGTGGCATCCCTGACTGTAGTTGAAGGGTTGCAACTAGATAATTTTTAAAGTCCCTTAGAACCCAAGCCTTTCTATGATTCTATGATAGTCAAAGGTATTAACAGCTCATATTTGTGGAGATTAATATTTGACATCCCATGAGTGTTCAGTACATTGACATTTTACTCCAGTCATTATCAACCAGTGACGTGACAGACATACTAGGAAACACTTTTCCTCTAAAAATAATATTTGAGACTTTATTAATACTCAGGATACAGCTGAAGCAGTAAGAACAGGCTTCTGAGTAAGAATGACAAGAAGATGACTGCATCAGTAAATGCATTCAGAGCCAACCCAGGGCCTGACACTGTGCAATAATTAAACATAAATGATCTCAACATTCTTCAGAAGTTTCTCTTCTTCCTGCTAAAGTTCTTCCTAAGCAAAACCAAATATTATGTTTACTTTGTCAAAAGCTTGAAAAAGAATATTTGACAGAAGAGAGGAAGATGTTATGTGATTATATTTGATACAAAAAAAGCAAAAGGATTTCACCCCAATAGTAGTTCTCTTTGCAACAGGGATCCTCAGGTTTGTGGAAATCTTTTGGCTTGGAATTTCAACAGTCATTAAGTGATTTATGTCCTCAGCATCCACAGATACTCACTGACTGTTAACATTTTAATAAAATTGCTGGCTTCAAAGGCCTGGTTTATTTCTCAGCTTCTTGCAGTCTGAGAGCAGCAATGACATACTCCATGCAGTTAACTACAAGACCACATATAAATATACAATGCACGCAGAAAAGTTATACCTAAAGAACAACAAAAGATAAGAAATTAAGGGTACATGTTCAAGATTTTATTCAGGCCTCCCTCCTTCTGGACACAAGAATTATGAAGGCAGTTAAGACTCCATCAATACGGGATGAGCTCTGAGCTACTGACTAATGGGTCCCATTTTGCTGTTGTCATAGGAGCCTGACTTATTCAAGGAACAATGGGATTCCATGATTAACTGAGTCTGCTCAGTGAGGAAGATTATTTTCTGGAAGTGTTTGGCATATGCAGCTCTTTCCTTTCCATTCAAGTACTCGAGTCTGAGAACCTGTAATTCTTTGCCAACAGTTTGTTTTTCACGTGAGCAAATATACAAACATATGCAGATTTTTAAACAAGGAAATCAAAATTAAATATTGTAACAGAAAGGCTTATTTTAGTGGGGAAAAAAGCAAACCAAAAAAAAAAAAAATCCACGTGGTGAAAGGAACCTCAAAGCTGCATTAAGGAGAGAAGTTTTTGTTGGAAAATGTATCTAATGTTTTAAGTACACATCCACGGACGAAGTCCAGTGATAGTGGAACCAGCCCTGAGAACTTAGAAAACAAGTCTTTTTCTCAGACTGTGAGCCCTCACAATGAAACGAGTCAGAAACTCTTATTGCTTTTAGTCCAGTGTTTTACTGTACTAGAGCATACTTTTGTTACCTTGGTATAGTAGCTATATTCCATACTAACATTGCTGTATGACTGGAAAACATTAACAACTTGCTTTATTTGGTATCATAACATTGCTGTGAGGCAGGACAATAAATTTATTCCCATTTTATAGCATATATCAAAAGGAAAACAATTCAAACTCAAATGAAGATAACATTCATATTGGACACCTTAACCTAGTCACATAAACCTAAAAAACATCACCAAGATTTTACAGGCAGGCAACTCAGAATGGGTCTTGAACCCAGGTGAATGCCTTCAAAAACAGACAGGTCCCATACATTCTCAGACTGTGAAAAAGCCAGCATCTTCACATGTTGTGGTTTCACCCAGCTGGCAGCTAAACACCACTCAGCTGTTCGCTCACTCTCCCCCCTCCCTCTCTGGGATGGGGGAGAGAAACGGGAAAGTGAAGCCTGTGAGTTGAGATAAAGACAGTTTATTAAGACAGGAAAATAATAATAACAATAATAATAATAATAGTAGTATTACTAATAATAATGTGTAAGAAACAAGTGACGCACAATGCAATTGCTCACCACCCGCTGACCGATGCCCAGCCTATCCCCGAGCAGCCGGCCCCCCACCCCGGCCAGCCACCCCTATATATTGTTTAGCATGACGCCAGATGGTATGGACCTTTGGCCAGTTTGGGTCAGCTGTCCTGGGTCTGTCCCCTCCCAGCTCCTGCTGCACCCCCAGCCTGCTCGCTGGCAGGACAGAGTGAGAAGCCGAAAAGTCCTTGGCCTGGTGTAAACACTGCTCTGCAACAATTAAAACATGAGCGTGTTATCAGCGCTCTTCTCATCCTTATCCAAAACATAACACCCTACCAGTTACTAGGAGGAAAATTAACTCTGTCCTAACTGAAACCAGGGCACACGTTCACCTGCCTTTCTTTGTCTAGAAAGACAATCTGTACAGATTATACCTGTTTTACCACTGGTTAAATGTATTTATTGAATACAAAGTTAACCATACCTAATCAGTGCCACAAATATAATGAAGTTAACTGTTCCAATGTCTAAAAGTCTCTGATACTTTCTAATTGATTTTTTAAAACACTGTTCTTCTATGAAACCTTTCACTTCCACAGAGGAATAGAGCTGGAGAAGTACTGCTTTGTCCAAGAAGTACAGCTGAAGAACCCACTGTACATGAGTATATCAAGTGGTTTGGGAACATAAGTTGTAACATTTCCAAATGCTGAATAAATGGAAAGATCGCAAATAGGATGGACTGTCAGTAAATACTCTACTGTATTTGAGTCAGCTTTGGGTTGACAAAGTTGTTTAACACAAGAGTGGATGTGAACATGAACAAAAGCATGTGCTTAAAAACCCCTTCCCCACACCTTGACACCTTTTTTTTTTTTTTTTTATATAATTTGCTGTTACACTCCTAAAGCATGGCTTGCCTAATCAAAATGTAAGATTTAATAAAAGCTGCAGCTGAACAGAACAAAATTACAGCACTCTCTAATATAGCAAACATAATTAACTTTGAATTATGTGAATTAACCATGCCTGACAAATTATCATTCAGCTCTGAAATTAAATTCTTTCATACCATTAGATTTGTTTGTTAAGCTCAAGTAGGCAAAAGTAGTATTTAATAAAGTAATAACGATGCTTTGCTGAGAGTGTTTCTGAGATATATATGGATTTATCCAAAATAAATCATAGAAGTGCTATTATTAGCTCATTTACAAATACTATATAATACTGGATCTGCATAATAGAATTACAGAAAAGTTTTATGTCACTATAGGTTACTTTATATGTATTAAAACTTTTTTTCTGATTACCTCTAAGTTGATCGGGTAATATCATTATTAAGTTATGCATGCAATGTACAACATGAGCGAGTTCAACACAACACAAGTCACTCTTCTTGATGTGTTTATAAATTGAAATAATTGGGCAACTTTTTATTACTCCAGAGTTATTTTTGCAATCCTGTAGTGGTTGGCTACATCCATTTTTCATCATTCTCCTTCAGACTGATGGTTTGATTGATGGCTATCATGTTTTCCTTCTTTCTCACTAAACTAATATTAATCAGAAATAAACTTTGCAGTGTTTTGAAAACTCAGATCGTAAAAAAGTGAAACCAGAAGAGACAAGAAGATACTTTCTGATATGTCTGAAGGCACTGAGGTTTATTTACTAAGAGACCCAACAATTCAGCCCAATGAGAAAATTTTCTCTTAAGCAAACTGGACGTGAAGGGTAGCAAGTGTTTCAGATGAAGCTTTTCAATAAACAGTAAATAATGATCTAGTAAATAAATAAATAAATAAATAAATAGATTAATAGAAAGAGTTAATTATTAATATTACAAAAGCATTTTTTCACTCTGGATGAGTTTATGCTGCCTCAACTTAGTAAATATCTTAGCCCTAAAGAATGATGATACTCACACAGAAATCTGTCAGCAAACACTTGCAAAAGAAGTTTCAGACAGCTACCGAAAAACAAACAATAACAACAAAAAAAAAACACCACCACCACCAAACAAACAAGACAACCATCCAACCAACCAACCAACCAACCAAAAAATTACACACCTTCATATTTCAACAGCTCTTCATGAAAGTGGATTTTCATTTATTTATTTAATTATGTATTGAAAGAAAAGGTCATGAGAGTCACAATGACTGTTTCTATAACTGTGTGTGATAATCAAGACCTTTTAGCTTATAATTTTTAACTAATCACACTGCTACCAATTTTCTAGTTAATCATTTTAGCTGGAAGAGACCCCAAAGAACACCAAGTCCAACCATCCACCTAACATTATCAAGTCCAACACTAAACCATGCCCCTAAGCACTACATCCACACATCTCTTAAATACCTCCACGGATGGCTACTTCACCACTTCCCTAGGCAGCCTGTTCCAATGCCTAAACTACCTTTCAGTGAATACATTCTTCCTAATATCCAGCCTAAACCTCCCCTGGCATATCTTGAGACCTGATCTTGATCCTTGTGTCCTGTCACTTGTCACCTGAGAAAAGACACCTACACCCATCTTGCTTCAACCTCCTTTCAGGTAATTGTAAAGAACAATGAGGTCTCTCCTCAACCTACTTTTCTCCAGACTAAACAATCCCGGTTCCCTCAGTCACTTCTTATATATCTTGTAAACAATATCCACAGAGACAACAATTGTCTCATTCAACAACTCTGCTTTTGACAAAAGCCAATTAACTAACCAGCCCTTAAGGAGTTCTTTTTTTTCTTTTTTTTCTTTTTTTTCTCATGCTTCTTAAAACATTACTTAAACTACTTAAATTATAGAATCATAGAATTCTTTAGGTTGGAAAAGAACTCTAATATCATCAAGTCTAGCCATTAGCCTAGCACTGTGAAGTCTACCACCAAACTACATCCCTAAGCACCACTTCTACATGTCTTTTGAATACCTCCAGGGACGTTGACTGGACTACTTCCTTGGCAGCCTGTTCCAATGCCTCACAACCCTTTCAGTGAAGTATTTTTATCTAACATCCAACCTAAACCTCCCCTGGTGCAACTTGAGGCCATTTCTTCAAGTCCTATCATTTATTGCTTGGGAGAAGAGACCGACCCTTACCCCACTACAACCTCCTTTGTTTTAGAGTCATAAGGCTCTCAGCCTCCTTGGCTAAATAATGCCAGTTCCCTCAACTGTTCCTCATAAGACTTTTTCTCTAGCTAAACCCTTCACCATCTTCATTGTCCTTCTTTGGATATGAATGTATTATGTATTCCTATACCTAAAAAAATCCCAGAGGTAAGCGACACAGGTATGTTCTATTTCATATTGTAATCAATCTGGAAATAGTATCAGTGAAGTCTGAGTTACATGGCAGAAGAATGACCTATTTCTACCCATTCAGATTTCCATTTTCTGAATCCAATGCATTGGCTGAAAAAAGAAATATTCACCAATATTTTGAAATGATATAATACATTAGCCATAAATAACTGGAGTGTAATAGTAAAAACATATCTTTGGATGAATGCAAACAGAAGTTTATAAAGCAGAAAATAATGTTGTGCTTTTTAAAGTTTCACAGTTGTTGTTTCTTCCTGAAGGTAAGGACAGTTTATGTTCACAAAAACATTTAAGCAAAATAACATATGTAAGTTGCTGCTGTTGCTTCACTTCAAGTTAAACCCACCTACACTAACACTCCCACAACCATCTGAATTAAAAGAATAAATTAAGCTTTATGTTAGAAGGGAAGGTAGGGAACTCTAATTTGGGTTGATCATCAGATAACACTGAAGGACATCAGTATCAGTGGATTAGGCTAAATTGTCCAAAACAGATTCTGAGAACTTTTGTGATTTAGTTTTTGCTTATGGATACCATCAGCAACAAAATACTTTCAGCATAAGTCCAAGACATAACAATCCAGACTGAAGCAGATCAATGGATTAAAGTCCTTACTGATATAATGTGCCTCAGGTAAGAAAGAGGAAAAGGTGAATGCCTAGTTGAATGGGCACTCGTCAGTGTTACTGCAGAAGGAGTACACCAATAATGGAGTATTTCAGAGAACAGAGGTCAATAAAGATGTATTTCCAACTTCTAAATAAGGCATCCTTTAACTAATAAATAAAATGTCTTTCAAAAAAGCAGATTGCTAAACTATCTTATATTGTAATATGAACTTTATGTAATGCACACTGATTTAATTACTGATAACTAGAAATTTAATACTAGCATGATTATATAAATAGCACGTGCTTTCCTTACTGAGTAACACAGGAATACCTTCTTGTATGTTTGTTTGTTTCTCTGACATTTCATTTACATTTAAAAAAAAAAAAAAACTTTGCCGTAATTTCCTAAAATGTAGATTTTTGTAAAGTTCTATACAGAGAACATAGAGATACTGAACTTTCATACTTTCATATTCACGAAGAAATATTTTAAAATCCTTGCTAGATTTGTTTCCTTATTTTTTTATTTATTTTTTTAAAGACCACATTGACTATGCAAAGCTAAAACTAGGGGCAGGAATGGAAATGCTTTTAATATTTCCTTCTCTGACCTCAAGAAGGATTTATGAATTTGTCAGGCATGTATTAATCAATTTGAATACACCAGCCTGAAAAAAATCTTTTCATAAGGAAACTTTGTTTATCTTTGGCCTTTTTTTTTTTTTTTTCTCTTTTCAGTTTGTGTAATAGAACCAAAGCTCATGAAAAACTCAGTTTCCTTAAACCTTTCTGGGGCAAAATCACCAGCCATTTTTGGGTAATTCTTTTACCTTCTTTTGAGATGTTGGTATAGAAATTTGAAAGGCAGGAATGCAGTCTCTTCAGGTTATTCAGAATAGTAGGTGGTTCCCTAACAGAAAATATATTTCTGGTCTTTTGAACCAGGTCTCAACTGGAGCAATGAGCAGGTAGGTCACAGCAAAGTTCACAATCACGTCTGTTTTGGGGTGGGTGTATTGTATCTGGGTCACTCTCCTGGCTCCTTTACAAGCTAAATTATTCTGATTATACATCTATAATTCTTACACTTTACAAAAATAGCCACATATGCCATCAAATTGCAGACACAGATTTAGAGACAGCGTCTTATTTAGATACCAAATTGTATACTGCAAATAATTTTTATAGTATTACTTGTATCTTAAGAGATGACGGGGAAAATAGACAATAAGAAAAATCTAAATGACAAATTCACCTCTGCAGTTCATCCAAAACTCATACACTTAATCCAGCTCAGCTAATTTAGGTTTTGCAAGTATACATTTAATAGACATCTAGGAGATATTTGAGGTATCTGACTCTTCTGTGAGAGTGTAAGGAAACACCTAGTTACCAAGATCCCAACTATAGGAAGGAGACAGTTAATGCAGGTCTTTTGTGTCCACTTTCTCAGGACAGTTTTACCATTAAAGAACTTTTCTAGGAAGCTAGGGCCTGAATTTTAAGTTTTATTCTTCCTGTAGAAGTCTGAACCTTATTTATTTATTTATTTATTTGCCCCACGGTAATTTACTCTGCCTGCCAGAATAGGATATCTTGAGTGAAAACAATGTTGTTGTTTGTTTGTTTGTTTGAGATGGATCCTCTCTGCAGGACAAGAATGCTGAAATTAAACTGTGACAGGGAGCTTACAAAATTTATCGCCTCTCTGACTTACCATAAACAGGGTAACAACTGCTCTTTGATCTGTGTTAGTCCCTTAATGATCAACGGTAAAATGTGTGAATAACCCCAGGAGCAGAGAGAAACTAAGAACAACTTGAGAACACTACACCAAACACAAGTACCGTAACACCATAACTACTCATGCTTAATGGTCTTTTTGTCCCCAACTTGTGCCCCAGCTCACCAGGAGACTGAAGTACTCTCACTCACATGTGAGGCAGAATTTATATTAGAAGAGATTACATCTCCTGTGCTCCCTAATACCCTGCACAGACTTTAGAGGGACCACGCAAGACTAATTGACTTGAGAGCTACCATAGCAGAAAACATTGATTGTCGGATAATGATATTTTCCTCTCACCAGAAATTCAAAGATATAAAAATCAGGTATGAATCAACATTGTAAAACAGACAAACAGACAAAATGACCAGGAGATCATTTCATCAAAATGTCCATCAAAATTTCATGAAAATGACCAGGAGGTTATTTCATCAAAATGAAAGGAGGGATCAACAGTGACACAAGGAGTATTGGTGGAGAATGGACAAAAAAAAGTTATAAAAGTTTGATTTTGACAAAACCAAAAAAAAATTCAAATAGTATAGCAAAGACCACATACTTAAACATCCTAAGACTATAAACAGATCAGGATTAGAAAGAGTTATTAACAAAATTCTGCATCATTTGAAAGGTTTCTAGTGAAAACTTAGAATCAACGTGGTCTTGCAGAAGTGTTACAGATCTTCCTTTTTCTCACTAGAAATGGTTCATCTGAAAGCTTTCAATCAGAGGTAGAAAACATCTTGTAATTAATGGATGCAATTCTTGCTAAGCACACACAAGTTCAACTTGTATGTCATTGCTGAATGGCATTTTTGGAATATTTTCGTAGTTATATTCAGAGCAAGACAGTTCACAAAAAATGCTCAGATCAGAGTGCATTGTCACAAATAAAGCAGTAGCAAATTGGAGCTAATAGTCTATTAAAAAGCAGCTAAACCCCAGCCAAGACAAATTTTGCGTATTCTGTTCTGAATAAAGCCTGTCACGCATTTCTGGCTTCTTGTTCAATGATGGTTTATTTTTAAATGATCTTCCAAATAGTAGTGAGTTTTATATATGTCAGGCCACAAAACAGAACAAAACACCATGTGCATATGCATGCTAATGAGCTATAATTACATAATTATTAGTATTATGCAAAACAGAAAAGCAGATGTCTTTTTTTTTTTTTTTTAAGCAGGCTTTTTGGAAAGCAACTATAAGCTAACCTTGTATGAAGTAGATAAAGGGCATCTCATACATCACTGCTCCCTGCGCTCACTCTGTAGAGCACATTGGTAAGGACTGCTCTGGAACAAGACTTCAAGATTTTCCCTTAAGGTAAGAAAAGTAATACATAAAGGAGAGTTAACTAACCTTACCTAACTATAAAGTCTCAAATCTCAATGTGTAGAAAGAAGAAAAATCAGAATTGAGGCAGGAAGTTGGTCATCAATGCATCGTCACAACAAGCACAATTGCTGTTGTGTATGTACAAAAAAGGCTATAAAACTGAGGAAAAACTAGTCAGGTGGCGTCTACTCCTGTACATTTTTTCCTACTATACCTCCTCCCAGTTCTCAAAACAGAACAGTCTGTCCTCCTCTCTTACCTCCCTACCATCTTGTTTTATGAGACTTACACTCTACAGCACATCCCAAGTCCTTCCTTTTCAGGCTGAGTGGGGTGACTTGAGTATACAGTCACCCTGTGTTGCTACTATCTCAAAGCTCATCCATAAAACCTTAGGTGGATGGTGCACTTAGCACTGAGCACCTACTGCACACTGCACACTGGCAAATTCAACATCCCCTCTTGAACTAGTTCGTGGCGTGGAAGGCAGCTGACAGTCATTGCTCACTTTACTTTAGTTCAATACATAGAACTCTCCTATTCTGGAGTCCTCTTTTTTGAGAGCAAATATGAGGGAAATTTTTTCTTCTTTAAAAAATTATGATGTTATACTCCATTTTCAGAGTCAGATGTTGCCATTTTCATATTCTTTTCAGTGCAGTGGTTTGATTTGTGTGTAACACCATGCTGATGCCTGATTTTAAGGTCTACACCTATTGTTCTGACACGCTCATCATATCTTGACATTCTGTCATCCTGTCCCCTTACTGTTCCTACACACTGATTCTTGCCAAAATTTGTGCTTTTTTTCCATTCTGTCCCTGAAACCTCAGTTATTTTGTTGTTGTTCTTTATTTTATTATTATTATTATTATTAATAATTTATTTTTTGTAAAGCTTTATCAGGAATACCTGACACGGGAAAATAAAAGCTTGCATAACTATTGGCAGATTGGTCTTGAATATGAATTCTTGAGCAATCTTAAATATAAGAAGTCCTGCCCCTATTGTATGTCACTTGATCTCCCATTTCCCTTATCACCTATTAAAAAAATGTATAGGGTGATTTTTCATTAGACACAGATATCTCTAATTAGCAATATAGGCAGATAAATAACCCAGACCCACAGCTGGTATAAACGCAAAATCTCTCTCTGATGTTAGAGTAGCTGTTCCCAGCAGTACAAAGTGAGACTCATGTCAGTGATATTCTAATTGTTTTATAGACCTGAGAGATTAAACCCAAAAGCCTACATAATCTAAGACTGACATTTCAACGTTCTCTCTCTCCATTTAATAAACTGAAGTTTCCTAGTAGGTTTATTTTCAGATCATTTAAACTGTAAACAAATAGAGTTTTTTCCAGTGGACCTGCTTGCAGGGTATTTCAAATACAAAACACATTATTTGGCCTATCAATAATCACAATAATCTTTATTAATAATGTACTATAATTTCTAATAAGTAAAGAATTCTAGTTTTAAACATTTGCCTCGTTTGGTAATAATCCGCAGTCTTAGTACCCAATGATAAACCATGAATATTAATTTATCCTCCAAAAGAACATTATAAGCTGATGGGAAACCATAAGTTTACACTAGAGGAAATACTTGCTTTTCTCAAAAATTAATACATCAATATAAATGCTGAAGGCTGAAGCTTGAATAATGGTAGGATAACAGAGCAGGGACAGGATTTTCCTTTTCTATCACCTTAGATCACAAGCTATTTTACTGACTTTTATGTAACGTCATATAATCAAGATTTAACAAGGAAAGGGTGTCTGTTCTTCACCACTTCTGGATCACATTCTGGACGAAAGGGTTTGAGAATCACCTTTTTAAGTGTAACAAATTCCAAGATTCAATTAGTTACATACTAAATTCCACTTTTGCAATCATTATGACCCCTTCATTCTTCATTTTTACAAACTCATGAAATACATAACATTATGTGAAAAACTAACTACATCTGTTAAGTGTTTTAAATATCTACTTCTTAATGTTAGTAACATTTACTTGGCACTATTCTTACAAATCCTATGCCTTCCTTTCAAATTTCTTATGAATATATTTTTGTGTGCCTGGAATGCTGGAATGAAAAAAAAAAAAAAGACATCCTAGCATTTTTTATTTTTTTTTTCCCTTTTAAATTGTTCACAAATAAATGTCGGACCCCAGATGACTGGGCTAGTATTTAGGCACATTTCCCAACTATTTAGAAAGCCAAGATCTCAAAGTATTTCCTTGATTTTTGATATAGAGATCAAGATTAGATTAACATAATGCTTATCAGAAAAATAATTGTAATCCTTTAGTAAAGATATGATCACATTTTAAGCATAAAGAGTATGTTGTTTTTTCACTTAAATTACTTCTTTCTAAATGTGGCCTAGCTTCTTTCAAATGAGGCTTTGCTCTATTTTTGGACCAGAAATGATCATTTTCCAATGAGAACTTTTTGCATTCAATTGCATTCAGTTCCCATCCATGAATACCTATTGTCAGTTTGGATACTTGAAAATATTTTGCCTGTCTTCCAGTTGCCACTCCAGAGGCATCTGGTTCTCATAGTGGATCTGCCTGACCTCTGCCAGTCTCACATCAATGTCTCAGACATCCTAGAATGCCTGCTGTGGCTCTGTCTGTCCATAATTGAGCCACTGAATCAAAGTTCTTGTGTTGGAGAGTACAAATTTACTGTAAGTTACCTTTCATTGTAAATGAGTGTATTTTCACATAGCTAATTAGCAACATCCATTGCCTTTCCCTTTATTTTATTTAAACTAATCAGTTGAAAGCTTATGAAAATTTCTCAATTATAGCTACTGCTTTTTCCTTTATTTCTGAATACCAATTTCTGCTATTGTATTATCTTTCTGGAGACATTATCCTAGATTCTTAAAAGATACTTTGGACAATGATTTTCACAGAAAGGAATTTTAAGTACTTCTGATAACCCAAGATTAAGTGAATAGTACAGAATGTACAATTTCCAATAATACACCTCTGATTTATAGCACTGCATTTTTTCAGTACTTGTACAATATATATATTTCACTCTTTTTTTTTCTTTTTTTTTAATTTTTTAGAATTATTGACTTACTGCCCCATAGTGAGTTAATATTTTGATTGTGAGATCTACAATGGAACAGGTATCTGCCCAAGCAAGGAGCGGAGCTATAGCTTTTAAATTGCATACAGTTCAAAACATTTCAACCATGTACCTTGTTCTGCCTTCTAGGTTGGTCCAGCAGGAGATTCTTTTAAGAGACCTTTGGAGGGTTGTTGTTTGTTGTTGTTTTCTTTTCTTTCTCAGCCTTATCTGTCTCTCTTACCCAGTTTATAATTTATGCCAGAATTTTAACTTTAATTCCATTACTAATGAATTTCACATTTATCTCAATAGCCATGAAATTCTGGTCATATTCAGTTAAATAATGTCTAATTTTACAAGAAGCCCCATTAACTTATATGAGATCAACTGGAAAGCAAAGTTATTATTCAATATTAGTAGGGGAAATAGCATCAGTCATTAAAGTTGTAGCAAAATCTCATTCATGGTCATTTTACTGTAGCACAACAGGTTAATACCGTATAACGCCCAACATTTGCATCATATATATCCAGTTTTAGGAGCTGTCTGGGGAGGGCAAGAGAAAAGTGGAAGATTTAATGTTCAGTTTGTGATTTTCCTTATTAGACAAGCCATTAAGTAAATAAGTAAATGACAAAAAGATATGTTTATGCACTGTAAAACTCATAGAGAACTGGTATAACTACTCATATAGCTGCATGTAAATGCAATAGGTACTATCTTTTTAAAGTATTAAAGTCAAAATTATTTTTAAATGTTATCAATGAGCTTTTGCTTACAGTGATCAGCATACTGACAAGATTAATCAAGTTAATAAAAAACAAAGACAGAGACTTAAATGACCTGAAATGCTTAGAATTCCAAATAAATCTCAAATGTTTTTTTCTTTATGGAAGGAAAAAAGTGCATTTGTAACTAGTACAAGAAAAAGTTATTCTGACCACTTGCAACTATTTGAGCAAAATAAAGCACAATTAGTGACAAAATTTGTGTTGTTTGCTGCTGCAAACACATTTCTTCTAAATATTGATATTTTAATTGTTCACCACTTCATCGTTTGGCTTGACACACAGAAACCAGAGGCAAAAATTATATAATATCATATACTAAAAAAGTATACATATCATATACAAAAAGTATATAATATAATATACTGTCTGATCTCTGCTAGTTCTGCAAGTGAAAGATAGGTTCAAACTGAACCATTTGTTGGCATCTAACTGAAGTTATTGTAGCTATGGAGAGATGTCACAATGCACAGAGTATGCAAAGATATTGCCTATTTCAAATATCAGACTGTTAGGCAACACTAATTTGTTTATTTTTTTCTTTTCTACAGTCACAAGTTATATTTTCATCTGAGCAAAACTGCATGAGGATTGGACAAATATAATGCATTGCTAAGTGACATTTTTAAATTATTTTTTTTTTTTCAGGAACTACATTAAAAGAAAAAAGAAAAGAAAGAAAAAGGAAAAGATCTTCAGCTTCAGATCTAACATCCAAACAAATAAGGCCAGATTCAGACTCTTTAAATTATATTTACATGCTTATTTTCATTCAGTTAATTGTACTTTCTCAGGAGAGACTTTCAGTAACGTCTTTGACGTGGTCGCCCAATATTATTCCTCTGGAGAAACTTGCAGCCCTTGGCTTGGACAGGTACACTCTTTGCTGGGTTAAAAGCTGGCTGGACAGCCGGGCCCAGGAAGTAGTGGTGAATGGAGTGAAATCCAGCTGGTCACAAGTGGACTTCCGCAGGGGTCAGTATTGGGGCCATCCTCTTTAATATCTTTATTGATGATTTGGATCAGGGAATTGAGTGCACCCTCAGTAGGTTTGCAGATGACACCAAGTTGGAGGGAAGTGTCAATCTGACAGAGGGTAGGAAGGCCCTGCAGAGGGACCTGGACAGGATGGGTCGATGGGCAAAGGCCAATGGGATGAGGTTCAATATGGCTAAGTGCCAGATCCTGCACTTTGATCACAACAACCCTATGCAATGCTATAGGTTTGGGGCAGAATGGCTAATCGAGACAAGGGTTACGAAGCTGATGAAGGGCCTAGGACACAAGTCTTATGAGGAACAGCTGAGGGAACTAGGTTTGTTTAGTCTGGAAAACAGGAGGCTCAGGGGAGACCTTATTGCTCTCTACAGCTACCTGAAAGGAAGGTGTGGGGAGCTAGGGGTCAGCCTCTTCTCATAAGTAACTACTGATAGGATTAGAGGGAACGACCTCAAGTTGTGCCAGGGTCAGGAGTGGTTAGGTTGGAAATTAGGATAAATTTATTCTCAGAAAGAGTAGTCAGACATTGGAATGAGTTGCCCAGGGAAGTGGTGGAGTCGCTGTCCCCAGGGCTGTTTAAGGAACGGTTGGACTTGGTGCTTAGGGTTTAGTGGGTGACATTGCTAGTAGGATGTAGTAGAATGGTTGGACCAGGTGATCTTGGAGGTCTTTTCCAACCTTAATGACTCCATGATTCTATGAAATCACTTATCTATATGGTGATGTGCATCCATACACTCTGTCCATAGTAGCTTCTGCAATAAGTTGTTATTTAGAATATGCCAGACTTATCTTAGACGAAAGTTGTTTCACTCCCAAATGGTACTGGTAGCAAGCAAGGAGCTGACTTGTAGATGTAGAGGTTTAAGTATAATTTACTCTGTGTGAACTTGACTGCAGATCAAATAAGTTTTTTCTTCATTAAGAAACTAACTTTTGTAAACTTATAATAAATTTTGTAGGAAGCATTTAAACTTTTAAAAAGTCCTTATGGCCTTGTGGCCTTTGATGTGAAATGATTAATAGTATGTGGAAATGTGAGTTTCATTTTCTTTTGTTCCCATCTAACCTCTATTCTTGATTATATATATTTTTACAATTAAAATTTCAGTCATGTGCTAGCCAGCTTTTCAGAGGTTTCCTTTAAGAGGATTGACACAATTCATATAAAAATTCCAGTACTGACTTATTGCTATCTCTATATTTCTCTAGCAATCAATCCTATGGGCATGTGTTTCAATCTATTAGAAATCTCTGGGTTTTCATTTGTTTGCTGGAAGGCAAGAGTAAAATATGGTTTTCTTAGAGCTTTTTACAATAAATTCCACAACTCTCTACACTTTTTCATTTATTCAAGCAGAAAAAAAATTAATCCAAGAAAATGTGCATATTGAACAAGAGTAGTTACAGAGTTACAGAAGTCTTCCTTTGCCTTGAAGCTCATTGTTTCATGACTGCTCAGCTCTCAGCACCTTTCCACTATATAGAAAAAGGATTGCCAGCTACCATGAAAGACCATTTAATTTAGTCCTATTTTGCTCTTTTACTGAATGAAATACTTTCTTGATTACAGCATTTTTCCCATTACATCCTATAACTGCAGATTTCTTAAAAGTCTGAGACAAGCAGCATTCAATAAAAATGCAAAGATGGTCATTCAGGAAAATCATGGTAAAAATTCTTGTTTTTCTTTTTACAACAAATGTAATTAAATGCTGAGTCTTCAGTTCATTTTTTAAATCAAGTTGATACGTTATGTTAAATAACAATGTTTGATGTAGAAAGTTACAAGGAGTTAGAAATATTTCATAATTGCTCTGAATAACTTGATTTAATTGATGACAATGGGATTGTCTGTATCAGCTGAGCCAAAACAGAATTTGTGATTGAGTTTTGTCACAAACCAACAGAAACACCTACGTGCACACACACTGGCATATCTTACAGGTTTCAGAAAAATTCACAGAACTCAAAGGTGCTGCAAAGAACTAAGACCCCTGGAGGACCAGGGGTCCTCCTAGGATTTGTCTCAATGGGAGTAGAAGACAGGCAATGAAAACAGTCTGATTTAGACTGATCACTTTTATGCAATGCTGATCTGCCTTCCATGGAGACAAATCTCACAGTTCAAATATTCCCTGCCTCACATAATCAAAAGAGCACTAATAAATGAAATAAAATCCAAGAGGTACAAATTGGACAAAAAATGACTAAGTCATATCAATATGTCAAAGACAGAAGAAAAAATTCAATCTCTTTTTAGGTAAAATATGAAATTTCCTTGCAACACTCAACCCAGCTGATATTACTGAGAAACTTTAAGTTGTATTTGAGGAAGGTTTAAGTGAGCAATGAAGAACGGAATTCCATCAAGGAAGCTATTATTTTTTTTTCTCCACAATGGCTAATTCAGGAGAACAAGAATTAAATTGTACAGATTCATGTTCTAATGGATACAGTGTGTGTGAAACTACCAAATCAAATCACAAAATGAGATATGGAAAGAAGTTACCTTTCATAGGGGACTTCAGTCCAGGAATATGTACTAGAAGTTTCATGCTACCACCATAACATCCTTGAGGTTTCTAAATACTATAGAACACAAATTCTTAACTAAAGTGAAGGAAGAATCCTGCATAAATATTCATCTGTCTCCTAGCTGTCAGTGTCAGATGGACTAAAAGAATGGTCAATATGAAATTAATTAATAAGGAATTAAGGATGGATATCACATATAATTAATGTGATTGGAAAATAGATCCTTTCAAACTAAACTGATGTCATTTCTTGAATAAATGGTGTTCCCACACATAGGTAATAGTTAAATGTAAATTATCACATGACATTTTGATAAATAAAGCATTGAGACACACAACTTCAACATGGCAAAAGAGAGTCCAATCTGGATGGTCCCCTGCAAGCAATTCCAAGTGATTTATCATGACATGATTTATTAGAGGCAGGTCTATGGAAGTTGAACACAGTCTTTTCTATACACCATCTGTTTTTCCTCAGTAACAAACAAACAAGAAAAAAAGTCAGTACCAACCAAGTTTGCAAATAGTATGAAATAAGAACATGTGCAAACTTGAATTAGCATAACAGCTGGGAGCAAGCAAATTATATACTCAGATTGACCACATCTAGAGGCAAGGCAGAATATTTCTTAGTTAATTCATTGCTGAAGGCAGCATTGCAACTCCAACAAGACATTAGTCATCGCTCAGTTGAACATTTTACCTTAAATGTAGCATTGTTGGTTTAAGACGGAGATGTGAGGAGGAAGTTCAGTGATCACAAGAAACACAGAATTTGCATAAAAGGTCCTGGACAGGTCCAGATAGATAAATGATACATGGCTGAGGTAGTGGCTGAAAACTAAGGCTTACCTCCTCAGTCCTTACTTAAGGGCCCTTAAGGGTTGTGTCGTGCACAATTATCACATAGATCCTTATCTCAGTTTCATTTAAACTGCTGGTAACCTTTAAACAGATTCTCTAAATACATCTTCTACAATCCAGCACATGCTACAGTTGGGAACAAAGAACATAAGACATTCTTACATTATTAAAGAGACAGAAATTAATAGTCTGTTTTCCTCAAATGAAAGTAGTCAATCTGAAGACTAGCCAAGGCTAACCTAGGGTTGGCAGCATTACAACTTATTTTTTTCCCCTCCTTTCCTTGATTTCACTGTCAAGTTCTGCGAATCAGATACAATGAAGAATTTTAGAAAGAATTCAGTTATGAAAATTACTAAATAATTTGAAAATATATTTTAAAGACTCATGAATATCAACTAGATCAGTTTTTATGAGAGGAACCCAGGACTGTTTGTATAGTCTTTAAATAAGGGAAATAACATAATCTCCAGTGTAACAAACAAAGCCTAGGTATTGGAAACAAAAGGAAAATAAATTCCAAGCAAAAACACAGACTCTTTTTAGAAGAGTGAGACCACTTGGAAAGTTTACTATGTTTTACAATGAGTTCCTCATCACTGGTAATTTTAAAATCAGAAGTATATGATTTTACTTTTTTTATGGACATCTTCTCATCTGTTTTATTAAAAGAGAAAAGAGATTGCAGTGGTACTTCTTGGCTTTTAGAGTGAAAAATCTTTTACAATCTTATAACACTGTTTAATGCAGTGTCATGAGCTATCAAGACTTATGAAAATGGATAGATAAAATATAGTACTGTTACAAAAATATGAAAAACACTCTCCCAAAAAGTCTTCTCATGGAAGATGTTGATTTACAGCCTGAAATCAGCTTCCAAGAAAGGAAGAAAGGTATGTTTAGTAGCTAAGATTCTAAAAAAATTTCAGAAGTATTTGTGTATGTATGTGCTCACCATTGCAAAACTTCAGAAGTCAGATCAAATTGCTTACTCAGTATTTCTCTGTGAATATCTAGTGTCCCAAAGAATAACTTGAAGGACTGAATGAATACATTTGACATTTTCTTTTCTTCTTCATGACTACATTTGAGAAATTGGATAGGTACAGTACTTTCAAGTTGTGTACAGTGACAAGGCAGATGGCCGATTATGACAAATTATAATCAAAATTTACTTAATGTAAACAAAGAATATCAACTGTTTTGAAAAGCAAAGTTATTCTTCCAAGTAGAATGAAAATGGTTAAGGTTTCAAAAATAAGTCACTAATCAATGTGTTTTACTTGTTTTTATTAATGTAATTTTATAATTTGTACTTATAAAAAGTTTTTATGTAAGTAAGCTATTTAACTTTAAAAACACAATAATTAAAAGAATGCTCTTCTAGTTTAAACTTGGCTTGAAGTTGCATTAGTATTCATACATTTAAATTTGACTGGAAGATTTTGTTTAATTTAATGGTTTGTTTCGATATCTTAGCCCTCTACCCAAGCATCATTTACAACTATATTAATTGTTGAAAATTGAACTGTGAATTAACAACTACATTTAATACATCTAGCTATATTTTCACCTCTAACAAGTTGGTAATAAAACTGCACTTTCAAAAAATAAAAGTGTTGAGATTCATTGCTGTGTTGTTTTTAAAAACACTGCACCTGACCGCTGAAGTACAAGCATTACAGAGGAAGAAAAGTGACATTGTTTCAACAGAGTTTTTTTTTTCTCTAAAATATGTCAAAAAGTAAAATTATGTCACTTATTCTTTTGTGTGGCCATAATTCACAGACTTTTACAAAAGTCAGAATGCATCCTCAACCTGTAACAGAATTATGCATTCATTAAAATGAATGCCTGATTCTGGAGGGAAAAAAAAATAAGGTGGGAGGATTGTAAGATTAGGCTTTGAATTTCAAATGCAATTAACAAATTTGGCAAGACAGCAAAAACTAGGATTTTTGCAGTCAGTACTTCATTTGGATGTACTTTTTTAGTGAGTCTTAGAAAGGCCAGAGGTAATTTCTATGAAAGTTATCAATGAGAGATGAAGGCTACTGAAATGGGTACATGAGGAAACAAAGCAGTACAGTGCACTCCAGTTAATCAGGATGCACTTAACGGGGAAATTTGCTTAATTGAGATGTTTCCCAAGGAAGCAATTTAAGACTAATGATACCTAATAGCAATAACTGCTGTTTAATGGGGATGGTAATTCTGCTTTAATAGGGATACCATCAGGTAATTATGGCCAGGTCTACTGTACTGACTTCTGTTGGCAAAGCTCTACCTGTCAGATATCTGAAAAGATGTGTTCCTTGATCAACAACTGCAAAGAAGCAGAAACATAGTTTATTATCCGGGTTTATGCACACAACATCTTAGGATGTGAATCAAGACCAAACTAAAGAAAAAAGAAAAAATCTAAAGTTAAAGAATTCTGACCTTTTGTTCCAAGTTTATGCTTTTGTTTGTTTGTTTGTTTGTTTGTTTTGGGGGGGTGAGTGGGGATACAAGATTACTCCATGTGGGGGATGGCTTTTTGCACACTTGTTCAAAATCAACTCCAATGCTCTGATGCACAGGATGCTCAAGATAGGCCCTTTAAATTCTGTTCCTTAAGCCTTATACGTTTCCCTTTCATTCTGTCCTCCTACACTTGCTACTGTGCTATGTGTCAGCCTTCCAGGATGATAGATCAACAGACAAAGAGAGCAGGAACTAGAAGATATGTCCCTAATACCTACAGATCAGCATCATTATGCGGTAAACTACTGAAAACCTGAAAAAGGTTCAATGAAAAATAATGAGAAACACAGGGAGAAAAAGCTTGACAAATATTTTACTTACTTTGAGATCAACAAAGATCACCTAAAAACTTTTGGGGATATTTTTCATAACTGCAGTCTTCTCTGAGGTGGGTGTAATTTTTCTAAGAGAAAGAAAAGGTGGAAATGTATCTCTGAATGCAGTCTTCCAGCAAGTCATATTACTGTAGAAAAGGACAACTGCATGTTCACCACCTCAGGCTCAAAAGAGCCACAAAAGGACAACAAAAGAAAGCAATTTGAAAGTCTTCTATAAAACATTGGCTCAAGAAAATGAGGTGAACAACTGACAACTAGCAATTTATATAGCAAATTTAGATGTTTGGTCTCATCAACTTTTTCACAAAGAGACTAGGATTTATATATTTATTGAAGGAACTGTTTAACAGGATATGTTTCAGTCTTTGCATTGCTGGCAAATTGTTCTAGTGGTAACTCTTTCTAATATTTCTGCTTTAATATGTAAGAACACTGTACTGGCTGAATGAATGATTCCCACTCCCTCAGCAACTTTCAACATAGCTTTGAAAATCCTTCAAAATAATACTTACACAATCAAATACTTCTGTGTCAATACATACATTGTGTCTGTGTACGGGTGAGGTGTTCCTCAAATAGAAGTTAAAAAAAAAAAAGGGCAAAATTAACAAATAAAAAAAGTCAGGGGATTAAAAATGACATAAAATAGGCCTTGACATGTGCCTAGAACTCCTCAGTAGTATTGTTCTAAATGTGGCCAAAGAGTACCACACATATTTAACTATGTGACTGACTGTTTAGACATTCAAATGAGCTCAGCTTTGTTGTCTTTTAGCTGGACACAAACCTGAAATTTTGACTTTTTGTAGCAATGAGAGTAAAGTTCACTAGTAGTTAATATTTTCCAATAACTATAATTCAAAGAATGCATTTAGAATTAACCTTTCCAAAATATATTTTAAATGAAATATGAAATTTTGGAGAAAGAAAAGCATAGTTTGTTGTATTACAAAAATATAAATAAAATAAATAAAGCAGCTAAATAAAACCCCTGTTATTACTGAAAAAATATTTTTCCTATTTACAAATGAACAGAAATACTGCTGCTGCTGCTGCCATAGATATGACCCCCATTGAGACTGTGTTGAGACTTCATAACCACTTCCCTTACACAAGCAAAGAAGCCTTTTCCGTGTTATGGTTGGCAGAAGTTGCAGACTCAAGAGCCCATACTATTCTTCAAAATATGGGCTGAAAAATAAGAAGTGATGTCTAACAAATAGTAGGAAACACACCATGATGAGACAGTTTAGAGGATACTCAGCAAAAGATAAATTCAGAGAGGATGGGAGTCCTGATTTCCAAGATGAATTCCATACATTTAGCTTTTTAAAAAGAGAGTTCATGCTGTAATCAGTCATGAGAAAAAGTTTAGAAACTTCTGCTGCTTCAGGGAACAAGGAGAAAAAAAAATCTATATAAACAGGAAAATACAAAGAACTTCCTCCATGTTCTAGATTTAACATCTGTTATCTCCTGTCTTTTCATAAATTTTAAGGGACAAGGTTATTAGGTGATTCATACAGTAGTTCTTAAAGGAATCTAAAAATATAGAAGACATAATCTAGACAATTCCATCTGATATTTAACTGGAGTGCTTTATAGGAATATTTTTGTAACAAAAAATCGCATTCTAGAATTGTCTACAAAATGTCTCACCACAAATCAAAGAACCCCAAAGAGCTGCTGGTTTAAATTTCTTTTGGACCTTCTGAATGTTTCACTTTCAAGGGAAAGTCCCATTTGTACATACCTGGAGATGTAATTTACCTGTCATATCTGTGACAGAATAAATGTTTAGTTCCCAGGTCTCAACAAGTCCCCAAGAGGAAGCATCTCCAACAGGCATCATTTCCAGTCTTGGCATGCTTAAACTTGATGCAATTCTGATGAAAAGTAACCTGGAAGACATGTTTCAGAGGGGTATATATAGGGTATTCCTATTCAGTTTACTGTATCAGATCAGAGCTAGCCTGAAAGTAAAATAAATAATAAAAAAATAAACAATGCCAAATTACATATAGTGCACATATAAAGTCTTTATCACCATTGATTTCATTCTGTAGATTCACTCCTATTGATCTGTTCTATAATCATGTAGGAAGTTGGTTCTCTTTTTAGTTTTTTAATAAGTTAACAAGATTTATCAAATCTTACATGGCAATTTAATAGCTTTAAATCATGCCTAATTTTGGACTAAATTCCTAGCCATTACATTTATATAAAGAAAGACAGAATAAAAGTTTCTTAACTACTTCACAACACTGGATTTAGGAATTGAAACATCAGAAAAAAAGTGATTCCTGGGAGATTGAAAAGAACCAATGATCATAAATTATTAACTTGTAGAAAACCTAAGGACATGAGTTTATACATCTGATCACGTCCAGGCACATTACAGCAATACGTATAATGCTATTTCAATGTGTATCAATATATTATCAAGCATAATATGCAAAACAGAAAAATCCCAGCAGTTATCAATTCTCATTTGTGTGTAATTACCTGTAAAATATCTAGATAAGTTTGAATCATTCAAGCCACTGGTGTTCTCCATGACCAACTGCTTCTAATAAACATACATGATCAGTAACAGTTTTGCTTTCTTAACAGTAAACTGGTAGGATTATCTGCTGAGACAAAAGCAGTAACAGTAGGAGAATGAAGTATACCCTGTGGGGTATTACAAGACAGTACATTCATTAAACAGTTCTTATGATGCCGTAAATGCTTTAATCATAAGAACCAAACATAAAATCTCAGACTTTGTAATACTCCAATAGGGACTACTTTGTTTTTTGTAATATACAGTTCTTCTCTTCTGAAAAAAAAAAAAAATATATATATATATAATTTTTTTTTTCCTAGTGCAACTGTGTGCAACTGATTTTTAATTTGGAAAAAGCTCAAAATATTATAGTTTTATATATTTTATTACAGATTTTTATACATTGAACTAGCAAAAAAAAAAAGAAAGATATTTAAATCATTCACCTAATTAAAGCTATGCTTAAAAAAATCTCGTCATCATAAGGGAGCAAGATTTTTAAAAGAATTATCAAATTCCAATGATATAACTGTTTACCATTATTTTGGGTATCATGCTGTATGAATTTAAACTGCTGTCATATTTTACAAGAACAATAAGAAAAATTGCAAAGCTGTAAGAGTAAATGGGAAAACACAGCTGACTCACAAAGCAAATAGATTCCTATCTTGTCTAAAGAATGGGTAAGAGGTGACTGAAGGGATAATAAATATAAGGATTTTCCTGAACTACCCTTTAGAAAGAACATGCAATGAACCAAGCTTACATAGACGATCTCAGTCAATACTCATTTGTTTTCAAAGTAAAGCTGTAGTCTAGAAGAAACACTTATGGGTATTTTTTACACACTGTAGACTCTGAATTGACTGCTATATAGGACATTTCCAATGTTCTCTTAAAGTGCATGTTCATGCCTTATTCAGTTTCCAGTTAAAACAAAGCAACCAAGCAAACAAAAATGATTGACCACTCTGAATGGATTAAAAATGTATACCACTAGGAAAGAGAAAATAGAATTCAATATAGAAAATATATATATGTGTGTAAAATATATATCAAAGCACCCAGCTTTGCCTCAGCTTTGCCTCAGCTTGCCTTGATCCCAGATCATTTTATCAGAGTGGAGGAGTCATAGCAAGTGCACTTGCACTTTGCACCTCATGTGACAAGCAATGGCATAACCCCAATGTGTAGCTGTCCCTCAATCAGCAGGATTACTAAAGGCTGCTGCTTACTAAGTCTCTGTGCCTTCTTGTCAGTTTAGACACCCTGTAGGCTTTTCCACTTACCTCAGCAATTCATTCATTCAGACTGTGTTGGCATTGAGCTAATGGAGGCGCAGTGCACACTGAGGCTAAGCTTCTTCAGTGGAACAACACGAGGACCTAGCTAGCATCCCCTGATCTTAATGCTCATTTTAGAAGACCAGTAGAAACCAAATAACCTAAATAATCAGCATTTTAATTCTCACAGGTTAACAATTGATTGCTCAATAATTACTAGTGAAAACAGACACCCTGTACAGCTTTTGGAATCTGTGTATAGAACCTGCATCTGCTTGCCTTTGACCTCCAGATGTAAGATTATATAATCCCTAAAACTAGTTAGTTGAATCCTTGCAAATCAGATGGCAAAAAAAATTAAATTAGATAAAAAATGTCAAGCTTTTTAGCATCATTAATCCTAAAACAGTGATAGATTCACAAAAAATAAAAATAAAAAAATAATAAAAAAAATCCCTCTAGATCCACAAAATACATCATTATAGGACACTTATTAGTTTGGCAGAGTGCTTACCTTAAAGATGAAGCAGCATTCAACTGTATCCAGGAAAAAAAAAAAAAAAAAAAGTACCTAAAAAAAGTACCTAAACCACATTTTCACAGAAGACATTTTCCTTCACCCCTCCACATAGATTAAACACTTTCTAGCTGTTTCTGATTTCTTTGTTACTTTTCTCTCCATCTTCTATGCTAGCCCCAGTTCTCATCAGCTTGGATTTTTAGTGCCCTACAATACTATCTAATTTCAGAAAGAAATTATAAATACTGTCAATTACTTCCTGTTCTTAGATATTCAAGGTACCTTTTGGCTGAGTTGTCTTGCTGTACATTGTCTTGTGTACAGACTTACAGACCATTGCCAAGGATTTCTCTGTGTCCTATTGTGAGAAATGACAAAACATAAAGCCCAGCTACTACAGTCACACATATTTTAACCACACAGAACATTTCACAAGCTATTCACTATTCACAAGCGAATTCAACATCAAATTGCCATATTCACAGTGTCACAGAGAAGTATAGCAATGGGAACAAATCCACCAAAAGCTCTTCAATCTCATGACTACAACTCCAACCACAGAATTACAGTTCAGAAAACTGGCTGAGAGGCTGAGACTTGTATTCTGTGATCTTTAACAAGCAGGTAGATGAAATGAAAACTTTCCTTAGATGTCTTTTTGGTGACTAGTTTTCAATTTTTCTACTTATTGCTGTATGGTCTCAGTATCCCATGGACAAATGACATACATATGATATGACTGATGCCTGTTACAAAATTCAATGCTTAACATAAGATATTGAAACTAGAAAAACAGGAGACAGAACATCAAGCCATTCATTAGTGGGTTAAAAAAATAATTATTTTATTTTATTTTATTTTATATTTTCATGATGAAATCATTTTCTTTCAAAAATGAAATTCAGGACAGAAAATGAGGAAGAGAGGATTGGCTTTTTAAGTCTTTTTCCACTATGGGCCAAGATTTAATTCCAATCCTGCCATTGACCTTACAGTTTCTTATTGGCTTGGAAGACCTGGAGAGCTCTTTAGTTCCAGGTACATATATATATTTGAACGAACTGATCTGGGCTCACTAAGAGTACTAAGGGTGAGAAACCTATCAGCAAGCTATAGGTTAAGCTAATCAGTATTTTGAGAACTGGTATTTTCTCCATTGCTCCATATCCTGGAAGAGATGAGAATTTGTGGGCTATTTTTCTGCAAAAAATGTGCAAATACCACTTCGTGGTTTGTTGAGGATTCTGGAGCTTTAGTTTGGGAATAACTGTCTGCAGGACTTTGGTCCAGATTTTGCCTCTACAGAGTATGTTCTAAGTACACTGATGGTAAATGGTAATGAAAAAGTGCAGTTCATGTTCTTTGTCATAAAGTTGTTTTTTGTTAGTGCTTTCAATCACATCAGTGAGATAATTACAGATGGATTGTTCTATGGAGTATTTTTATTTTGGCCTTGTATGTCTAAGATCTGAGTATATAGGTTTGCTCTTAGACTTACAATTGAAAATAACCTTTTATTTTTAGGTGATGAGGAGCAGATCACAGACCTAGCAATACTTGCTAAGGTCAGTAAAGCCCCAAAGACTTAGAATGAAGTGTTCCTCTGTATATACAGAAGACATATAACACATTTTTAAGTCATCAAATATCATTGCTAATCCTCAAGAGCTTTCTCAAAATTATAAGATTGGTAAGCGTAACTTTTGGGCGCTTATTGTTAATTAAAGAATAAGGTCTTTCACATTGGGGTTAGACAATTAATTAAACTATGCTCTGAGTAAAGACAAGCTTGACTTAGTAGAAGCAGCTCATTTCCTGATAATAAAGAAATGTATCTAATAAAAGCAATAGTTTGAATGCTGCAGAAACTGAGGCTTAGGAGAATCAAAGTATTTAGGGGCATTTTAGTTTCAAAAAAACAGCCACATTTTTTTTTATGATGTCAGTTTGAAGGCCTGCTATTAATGAACAGATTTCGGTAGGCTGTTGGCCTAAGTGAAGAATGGGTAATAAAATAAAATGTTAGCTTTCACAATGGATTCGAATTTGTTTGTTGATTATCTCTCTATAGTGTGCTACCTGGAGATAGATAGGGTGATGACTTCATAAGATGCTGCAGGGTAAACCTTGAGTGAAGAATCATGTTACTGGTCATCCTTCAGCACATGGCTCTTTGGGAGAAGTTTACACGTCTGTATTGACTTCTCAGATACAGCAGCCTTAGTCTCTGATTTCTGTTCTAGTCTCATCTCTTCAAATGGTCACCTTCTTGAATCTGGGAGTGTGAATTTATGAATTAGGCAGTTTTTCAAGTATATTAAGAAATATAACACTATAAAGGCTACCGGAACTGCAGATCATAACTTTATTCAATATGCATAATGTTTTCTTCTTTTCAAATCAATTGAACCTTTTTGCTGTTGTTGTTTGTTTGTTTGTTTTGTCTTTTTTTTTTTTTTAATTGTTTCAAGGCTGAGTTAGGGTATATTGGTTGGTAGATTTTTATTTTTGTTTTTCTTTCAGGAGTAGGAGAGCAGGCTTCATTGATTTGAGGGGTTCTGCATCAATTAGAGGCAGAGGTTGCAACAATAAAGTAATATTAAGCATATTTTGTTAACAATGAGTGCAATAGATATCCCTGGAATTTGTCATATTCTCTAAAATATGAAAGGTTAATAGTTGGAGATAACAGAGCTTGAAATGTCCCTGAACTGTGGTGGTTTTACTCAGATGGGTAGCCGAGTTCCACCATGGTCGCTGTCTCACTCCCCCTCCCCAAAGAGGAGAAAAGGGAGAAAATATGACACAAAGAGCTCAAGGGTTGAGCTATGGATGGGGAGATTGCTCAACATTTATCGTGACGGGCAAAACAGACTCAGAGTAGGGAGACAGTAAGATTCATTGCCTATTACCAAGAAGCTAGACAAGTGAGAAACAAAGGAAAGAAACTAAAAACACCCTTCCCCCCCATCCACCCTCTTCACCTCCTCCCCCCAAGTGACGCAGATGAACGGGGTAATGGGGACTGCAGTCAGTCTATAGCACTTTGTCTCCACTGCTCCTTCTCGATCACTCTCTTCCCCTGCACCGTGGGGTCCCTCCCACGGGATGCCGTCCTTCCTGAACTGATCCTGTGGGGCTTTCCCACAGGCAGCAGCTCTTCAAGCACTGCTCCCACACGGCTCCGTACCATGGTGTCCATCCCCCAGGAGCAAACTGCTCCAGCACGGGTCCCCCACGGGCGGCAGCTCCCCCCAGACCCCCTGCTCCTGCGTGGGCTCCTCTCCACGGGCTGCAGCTCCGGCCCGGGGCCTGCTCCTGCGGGGGCTCTCCATGGGCCGCAGCCTCCTCCAGGCCACATCCACCTGCTCCACCGGGGGCTCCTCCACGGGCTGCAGCGTGGAGATCTGCTCCGTGTGGGACCCATGGGCTGCAGGGGGACAGCCTGCTCCACCGGGGGCCTCTCCACAGCCCGCAGGGGACTTCTGCTCTGGCACCTGGAGCATCTCCTTCTGCACTGACCTTGGTGCCTGCAAGGCTGCTTCTCACTCCTCTCTCTCCCCAGCTGCTGTGTAGCAGCATATTTTTTTTTTCCCTTTCTTAAATATGGTCTCACAGAGGCGCAAACAACATCACTTATTGGCCAGGCTCTGGCCAGTAGCGGGGCCTTTATGTAACATGGGGTAGCTTATGAATTCTTCTCACAGAAGCCACCCTTATGGCCTCCTGCTACCAAAACCTTGCCAAATAAACAGAAATTTTAGAGATGACAATAACTTTGAATAAACACATATTTTAAAAAATATTGCAGTGCATGTTGCAGGATGTAACTGTTCATACCTGATTCCAGGTCTTTCCCCAATAACTGTTTTCTTTGTCTTGTTAAAGATACACCACACAGACAATGCCCTTCAGGCAACATTCTTAATTTAATATTCTCAATTGCTGTGGGAATCAGGAAGTGTGTTGTTTTTGCGGCTTATTTTTTCTCTGTTCCTGTATAGTGAGCAGACTAGGTGTTCAACATAGGCATCGGTATCTTGAGGTTTTAACAGATTTTAGGTGTACTTGACATTGATTTATGCTTTCATTCTTTTGTTCCAAGGATGACATCTGGCATTAATTCTTTGTTGGACTTTCTGAGCCAGAGTTTTTATGTACTTTTTTTCTTGGAAAGCATCAGAGGAAAAAGGTGTTTCAATTCACTTTTCATTGAGCATGGTATTTTGGATGATGAAAGATTTTGAGGAACTGATCATTTTGAAACATTGCTCAGTCTTTACTCTTATTATGTTTCATAAGTATCTTTATCATTATTTATCTTCCTACCCTTCTCCCTTCTCCTTTGCTTCTCCCAGAAATATTCTTTCATATAGATTTGGGCTCTTTAACATGCAGGCAAGATATGGATCAACTTTAGGGTTCTTCTGATGATGTAGATGTGGAATAATGTTTTGTTTTGTTTGTATTTGTCTTACAAGGCAAGATTTTGGTAGCAGGGCAGGGGGCTGCAGCTGTGGCTTCTGTGAGAAGATTCTGGAAGCATCCCCGTGCTCGATAAAAGCCAGCTCCAAAAGGGACTTACTAGTGACCAGATCTGAGCCAGTGAGTGATGCAGGCTGGGAAAGCATATTTAAAAAAAAAAAAAAGTCAAAAACAAACAAACAAACAAACATAAAACTACTGTGCAATAGCAGGTGGGAGAGAAAAGTGAGAAAATGTGAGAGAAACAATCCTGCAAAGATAAAGGTCAGCGAAGGAGGGAAGCAGGTGCCAGTGCTGAAGTTCCCCTGCGGCCTGTGGAGAGGCCCCCGGTGGAGCAGGCTATCCCCCTGCAGCCCATGGGTCCCACACGGAGCAGATCTCCACGCTGCAGCCCCCCCGTGGAGGAGCCCCCGGTGGAGCAGGTGGATGTGGCCTGGAGGAGGCTGCGGCCCATGGAGAGCCCCCGCAGGAGCAGGCCCCGGGCCGGAGCTGCAGCCCGTGGAGAGGAGCCCACGCAGGAGCAGGGGGTCTGGGGGGAGCTGCCGCCCGTGGGGGACCCGTGCTGGAGCAGTTTGCTCCTGGGGGATGGACCCCTCGGTATGGAGGATGAAGGATCAGCAGAGATGAAGCATTATGGACTGACCATGGCCTCTGTTCCCCGTTCCCCTGCTCCGCTCACGGGGAAGACATAGGAGAGAGTGGATGAGGGGGAAGGTTTTAGTTTATTTTCTTGCTTTTAGTTTCTCACTGCTCTATTCTCTTAATAATAAGAATAAATTATATTAATCTCTCTATGCTGAGTCTGTTTTGCCCATAAAGGTCCTAAGGTCCTCTCCTTATCTCACCTCTAGCCCTATTTCATTGTATTCCCCCCCCCACCTTCTTTTGAGGAGGGGTAATAAGAGGGTGGTTTGGTGGAGTGGAGTTAGGCATCAGTGTGAAAACACCACATTTCAAACACATCTCAACAATATGTGTAATAATCCCTTCTTAGTAGAGGGCAACTGAATATTACAGGACAGTATTCATAACTCAGGATCCATATACTACCTGTGCCATAAAACAGAACAAAACAAAACAGGAACAGAAATTCTGTGATTTTCTGGTTTTGAATGTTTTCTTGAACACTTCGTAAGGCAAGGTGATTGTAGATTGCCACTGAATCCATACTTCTGCTTTATGATTTTAAGAGAGATCTAAACAGTTTCTACAATTACATATATTCTTAAGTGATAAATAGTTAAATAGCAAAATGGGAATTATATTATTTTTAGCAATATATATATTGGACATATACATATACACATATGTTAATATGTATATATGATTACCTACATATGCATACACACATACACACTGTTTTCAGTCAGGGTTGTCAATAGCCATTAATTCTTAGATAAGTGATACAGTCTATTTCTTTTTGTTATGGCCATTTTGAATAAACTACTCAAGTTCTGTGGCTGATTTCTATATTTTCAAGGTTTGTCCAATTGACTTCTGTGACTGTTTCCCTTCAATAAGTTACTGTATAGTCAGTAATGATTGAGGCATTTCTCCACCTGCACTCTAAGCAATATATGTTCATTCAACAGTTCCTTTTTTGCATTTATAATACTTCTGTGATTTTTGTCTCTTAGGTGCCTAGGAAGCAGCCAGACATAGTCAATATTTGGGTAGATTAAGAAGAAAAAAAAAAAAAAGGATTTATTAAGTCTCTAGAAAAAATATTTGTAGGTGAATGCTTTGTCTTATATTTGAGACTTAATCTAATCAAGAGTCAAAACTCACCTTGAAGCCAGAAAAAAAAAATCCCTGGAAATGCTTTAAAATATTGTACAGTCTTGAAAGGAGAAAACCTCAGTGATATGGAAAGAGAATGGAGAGTGAATAAGGTATATAGTAATACTTGTTTTGTGCTTGATTTAGTCAGAATATTAGTTCCAAGAAGATAAAAGAAATAAGGAGAGAGGCAGGACATGAGCAAAGCGGAAGCAGCAAGATCTGGTTTAAATCGTTAAAATTTAAAAGTTAGTCATTGGTTAATTTCAACTGAAAGAAAAATAACTGAAGCAATATTTCAAGAAATACTTGTTGCACTTGAAAGTTATGATATGGAAAATAATAAGACCACCCAAGATGCAAAAAAGACACTATTGTCAGTGGACATTTTTGTATATAAAAATGATATAAAAAATTAAGATCTGTTATTAAGATCTCATTTATCTATACATGTGTTAGGATGATTAGTGAAACAGGTGATAAAGGGAAAATAATGTAGAGACAATATATCATAGCATGAGCTAAAGAGATAAGCTAAAGTAGGATTTGGAATGATATCAGAGTACCAAGAAAAAGAAAAATAACAGCTGAGTTTCAGGCATTGATCAAGACATTATTATTATGTGTACACTATGAAATTAGCAATAAATGGGAGAATCAATAGGCTCTCAAAACACCACATTACACTTGAATGACAGTACAATTATGCAACAGTTTTATAAACCAAATCAGAAATATCTCCTCTATTCAATATCTTCGTATTTAACAAACAGTTTTCAACAATTTATAGACTTTGCTGTGATTAACTATTCTTGTTCCAATTTCCCATGCCAGATGTCTGCCTGGAGGCAATTTTACTTTATGAGATTTCCATACACTTTCACCATTTCTGAGAATGAGAAAATATGATGTTTTTCTATTGATAACATATTGTTAGAGCTATTTAATTGAAAAAAAGAAAAAAAAAGGCTTAGAATTCTGGAGCAGTGCCAATATCACCAGAACTCATGGTCAAAATTAATAAATAATCATAGCAAATATACTCTAAAGCTGAAAGTCTGTCCAAACAAGAATGATAAAAGTTTAAAATATCAAAATAAGTGTTTTATAGATTCATAAACCAAATAAGAAAAAGGTTGAAATAATTTTACTTTTAGTTTGGTGAATTCTATTTAACTAACTTTGAGGAAAAATAAACACTTTGTCTTTTAGACTCCAGACCGAGTCTGCAGTATCTATATAAAAAGAAAAATAGGCAAAACAAAAAAAGAAATTAACAAGGGGCAATGGAGAGGAACAGTATTTCCCTCCCTTCCTTTGGAACTCATAATAGAGTAGTTTTGAGCCGTAAATTACTGGGTCAGAAATTAAATTGGAGTCCCACAACATTGTTTCTTACAAAATCACTTTTTAGATTGGGATTATAATTCAAGTAAGTCTTATTGGAAGTGCTTCCATAGTGACATAAAAATGAATTATATCAAAATAAATGGCAGAGCTAAAGTTCACCTGTGGAACAGAGTCCCTGGGAGGGTAGGCAAGCCATATGTTTAGACATATCTCCACAACCATAGTGGATGTTTAAAATCTATGACAGCTACATATTTAGAAAATAATGGACCTAAATTTCACAGACTGTTCAAAAAGAGCAATCGTGGTGCTATCAGCACACATTACAACAAGATGTTTAGCCTTTGTCTCTTCTTTGCCTGCCTCCACTGCCTGCTGATGGTAGTGTCATATTTCAAAGGCATGATTTTCATTCAAGAGTTTGAAAAAATGAGTAGAACTATACTGGCCATGACCCACCAACAGAGTTCTAATTTCCAGAAGTGCATTTCCAAATACATCTTTTTTACATATTTGTAAAATTACTAGAATCTAATACTTTTTGAGAGACAAGTGACAGCAGGCACTGAAGCTGAAAGTGATGTGACAAACATGGCAGCACACTGTGGTGAAACAATTCAAGCTTGTAATTAATTTCTATCTTTAAATTCCCATCAGTAATACTCAGTTGGATGACTCTGACAGGGTGGAGCTATCAAGAGAGAGATTTGCTGTTGCAAAGGTTGCAATACTGTTTGCATATTTACTGTGGATACAGAGCTTTCCATAAAATGATTCAGAAAAAAATAAGGTAGGGAAACATTTACAGACCTGTGTATTTAATTAAATCTTAGTATATCTTATTAAAAAATAAGATATTACTGATTCAGAAATCACCTATGTGTTTGAAGTCAATGGTAGAAAGAATACATAAATAGGTCATTACAGTGTTGTAGGGATTTCCTTCATGAATTTCTAGGATTTCTAGGGATTTCCTTCATGAATCTCACCAGACTGTAACAAGGCTTGAGTGAAAGGATTCTGAAAAAGAAGACAAATATACTGGCAGATGCAGAATTTCAATTTAATATCTATTCCACAAGAGCTATGAGTGATTCCAATATTGTTTTGCTTTGAACACAATCTTTCTCTCAAACTTTTCTTCCAGAAAGAAAAACACTAAATCAACATCTTGGTCCAGGTGTCAAATATCCCATGGAAATACCAGGCAAATGAAGTAAAAAAAAAAATCCATTTTATTTTCCTGTTGGAAATGCTTTGGCTAGAACTTCCTATTTGTATTACACAGGATAATTCTACAAAGTGAAAGAAATGTGTATGCTTACATATATTCATATGTCTGTATGAATTTATATATTTACATTCATGTATAAATGTGAATAGAATCTACTTTTCTCTTTAAAAATCAACAACTTGTATCAACTTACAGGCTCCTTTTATTTGTTTAACACTGAAGACTTGGGGAAATATTTCAGATTTTCATTAACTTTCTTTTTGCGTACGTATGTGGACATCAGAGCCAGCCTATGTCCAATGAAATGATGTTATAAGTGAAGTGCAGAGTCTGATAGATGATTGTAAAGTCCTTTGAGCTTCTTTGATCTTGAAGTATCTTTGTGTTGCATGTTTTGTGATCCATCTATTACAGCAGAAATTTCAGAATTGCACTAATGATGGCTCCCTATCAAACACAAAAGCTATTACAGTAGGTATGAAAAATAGGTATAGAAATTAATGAGGTGTAGGATGATCCAGCTCTGTGTCTGTGGTCTTACTGGGGAGGGGGCTCTTTTCTGATCCAGTAGAGACTTTCTGAAGCATCTGGTGTGACCTGTTTTACATGGAAGTTTTGTACTGAACACAACATAACTTTATTGAGCCCACAAACCTAAGTGTCCATGTTAGAAGAAGAAGAAAAAAAAAAAAAAGTCTTTTGGTAGTACTGCTTATTTTTCTTAATTCTGTATAAAGGAAACCTGAACAACAAGCTCTGATCTAGAAGTTGTGGTAGAGATATGTTAGGTAAATTTTACAGCTCAAGTCTCAGACCACAAAATTGTTCATGCAGGATTTCACCTACCCTGTTACATGGTACCTTCCTTGCTGTTACTCATTTAATTTTGGAAAAGCTATGGTTACTTGCCTCTACTGCTCTGTTGGAAGGTTGCTTCAGAAAGTCATTATCTATTACCTCCTCTGTATATTCACAACCAATACATGGCCATTTATGCAGTGTATTCTTCAGCACCATCTACTGGTACTTCTTCTACATCCAAAATATCCACATCTACACAGACATAAAGCCTGCTTGTAATATCTCCTCTCAACTGAATAATCTGGTATTGTTACTGTAGTGCAGTGGAGTAATGTAATGTTTATGCAAGTGGTCTGGCCCAGTTCTGAAAAGAATGCTAATTTTTTCTGGGGAGGAGGGGGAAATAATATTTCTTAACACAACTGTTACAAGAAAAAAGCTGAAAATTATTGTCTCGCTATCTCCTGTCATGTAACAGAATTCATCATTTATTTCAGTATTTCATACTACCTATGTAGCCAGGAAGCTGTGATATAAGGGTCGTATTATTAAGGACACCTAAGGTTTGATTCCAAATATATACAGTTAATTTCAGAGAAACAAATATTAAATACTTTGCCAACTGTGAAGAAAATTATTATGCCAGCTTTAAAGCTACAGAAGTGATATGCTTGTGAAAATTGCAGATCTCAACCTGTTGACAAGTCTAGTTAAAATGTGCTCTTAGTGTAACAGTCAGTGCTGCCCCAGAAGACCTCCATTTGTAATTTATGCGTTCCTTTTTTTCAGAAGGGGAGGCAGTCTATGTTGAGAAAGAAATAGGACACTTTTTAATATTCTGTCTCAGAGCTGCTAGCAAGCACTTTGATTTATGAAAACTGAAATAAATTCAAGCACCTAATTTGGAGTTCTCAGCATTTGTACAACTTGTTACTCCCATTTCAGATGCCTATGACATTAAAACTGAGCTGGCTATTTTCTTATCCTTACAGCTCTCTTCTCACACTAAAAGTGTGAGACTACAAAGCCTGGGTGACAAAGTCTTTGTGATGAAATTTTTGGAAAACAGCCTCCATGCTACTGTACGTGGTTAAATAAAATTTATCCCATTGCTGAAGAAAAGCTTATGATCCATGGCTTAAGAAGACACTTCTTTGTTTCTTGTTCTGCACAATGGAATCTCAATTCTCAGAGCACTCGATAAACGCCATAAAAGTGTTCTTACTGGTAGTAAAAGTATTTTCTTACAGGGTCCTGTATGACATCTTGAAACCACTTTCTGCAGTACCAATATATAAGAATCTATGATTTGCTATAACAAGTTGAAGCAAAACTTCAGCTCTTTCAATAATTATACAGGAGACTTTAAAGAAATTCAGGCAAATTGAATGATTCAGTTTAGAGTTTCTGAGAACTGCAAACTGCATCTGGACCTCTGCTTTTTGTATTTCTCATGGAAATATTTTCAAAAAAAATGCTTATTTGCTTTTTAAATCCATTTATATTTTCGGCCTCCACAACTTTTCTTGGTGATGAACTCTGAAGTGTAGTCATGTGTGGCTGAAAAGCTGCTACTTTTCATTTATTTGAAATCTGCTTGATAGTTTCTTCTGGTTCCTTTTTCACTCTTCTATTCTAAGAATGACCAAATGAGAATTTTATATTTGATCTTTCCAGACCAGTCATAATTTCACTGATTTCTGTGATATACCTGTTCTACATGAGGAAAACATTACACATCTGATAATTCCTGTGCCTTTTCTGCAGAACCTTTGGTAGAACCTTTTCTGCTTGTACTATATTCTGTGATTTGTTCACATGGAGTCCCGCTCGATGCATTTGTATGCTTTTGCATACATCTGACTTCCTGTGGGTCTTGTGTGATTGCAGAAACATTGCAATTCTCCTTTTTGTATCTATATTTGGCTATTATACATACACTATTGTGTAATAAAAGTGGTTGAATTGGCAGCTTGCATACGTGAATATTAGAGAGTCGAGTTTATTTTCTCCTATCTGCCCAAATTCTTCTTAATCCGGCTTCTGTTGTTCAAAGCTCTTCTATCTTGCATTTCTGTATTTCTGCTTCTTCTTCTGGTCAGTGTGAGTTATACAAAGGCCCAGGATACCTGTGGACCAAATTTCAAGTATCACTACATTTAGAAGGCTACAGACTACATTAACAAATATACTCTTCTGCTAAGAATTTGTCCTGGCTTCATTACTACTACATCTCTGTTACTATAACTCTGTCCTATGATCTTTTAAGTTTGGATTGTATAAAATTTAACAAATTAAAAAATCTTGTATTCATCTTTTTGTGGATCATGAAAACAATGTCATTGTTTAATGCAGGTTGGGGCTTGCAGAATTTATTTAGTTGAAGTCCAAGTTGAAGCAATAGTTATTATGTACTAAACACCAAATCCTGTGAGAAGTACCACACATTTTTCAAACCTTGTTTAAGCTATAGAAATATCAGCCTTTTATACAGATTGCATCTGTATAGATGATTTGTATAGATGCAATCTGTTTGTTTTCTCTACATTGTATACAGAAGATAATGGAAATCAGTTGTTTGAAAAATTTATGGCAATTAGTCTAAATGCTAGGAAAGATCCATACAAATGTTATAATGAAGGCTTAAAGTAAAATTGCTGATTATTTATTTCATTGCACTTTGAAAGAGACAGGCCAGCCCTTTATCTGTGGAGATTTGGATTTTATAACATTTGTGATGTGCAAGTAGGTTGTAAAGGTTGTATGTGGAGACAAAAGCACATTGAAAGGGTTTCCATTCAGAGGAACAATTCCAAGAACTGTGTTGCTTTTGTAGATGTAGGAAAATCAAGAATTCAAGGCATTCTCATGTGGTACAAGGAAATGTACATTCTTACTGTTCTGTGCCTTGCCAAGGCAATTATACACTCTGAATTGAGTTTCAAGGTTGGTCACCTCCTGCAATTCTATCAGGAGTGCTGGGGTATTTGTCATCTATTTTTTAAACCTAACTCCCACAGTCTAATAATTATATAAGAATCTCTGTTCTGATTTTAAAACTTATGGCTTTTAGCTCACCAGAGTGTAGCAAAAAGTCTGAGTAGCCAATCACAGTTTGTAACAGCAAATACTTATTCAAAATGAAGACTTCATATTTACCAGTAGTTCTGCTATGATTTGGGAAAAGAAATAAAAATAAATAAATTCTTTTTTTGGAAAAAAAAAAGTTATTTTATTATTTGGTTGACAACAGTGGATTTTACATGTGTCAGGTAACACATGAAATATTTTCATAGTCAAAAACACTGTCAGACCATGACTTGCAGAGTCAACAAAGTGGACCATGACATGCATATCCCATGGCTCTATCATTTCCTTCTTGGAAATGCTTAATATTCATAGAGTAACAGCTAAATACAGAGCCTTGGCAAACAGTTCGGAGATGGATAAAAAATGTCTATTAGTCCAGAGAAGACTGAATGCATGACAGCTGTCTTTTCATATAAAAATGGAAATAAATAATTACTTTATCCACTGGACATAGGACAAGTAATGGCCTTAATTTTCAATAAAGGGATATTTAACTTATAGACAGACATAATCTAAAGAAATGGATGCAGCACTTTAAGTTGCTGACACCAGTTATTTGATTTCACCTCTCCTCTAGGGAAAAATTTCCCACATCAGAGGAGGCAGATTGGAAATGCGAGACCTCTGAAGAACCTCTGACATAGTCTGACATCTTGGTTCAAACTAGTTCCCTCAACAGCCCAACTTTATACCACCAGTTTGAGGGAGGTGTTTAATCCAGTCAGAATCTTTCCTCTGACACAGTTACACTGATATAATTAAAACAGTTTCTATGTCAGTATAAGGTTTGGGCAGATAAGCACGGGCAGATTTACTTGCTCCCAAGACTCAGTTATGTTGTTGGAAATGTATCACCCCCTTAAAAAAATTTTTTCTGGAGAGTCATTGTTTTAACTTCCCAGGTAACACCTGTGTCCATCAGGCTGAAAATCAGCCATCTCTCTGAGTACTATGGGATGAATTCCATCAGGCCCCATGGACTTGTATGCATTCAGGTGGAGCAGCAAATCCCACACAAGTTTGAGGTTAACTGGGAGTTTATCGTTCCTGCAGTCACGGTCCTCCAACTCTGGGCAGCTGGAGTCCTGGAGCCTGTCACTATTTTTGAAGACAGAGATGAAAAATGCATTAAACTTATCTGCTCTGTATATTTCCCTCTCTGTGAGGAGACCATCCTCATCAAGCATCCCACCAATGTTTGCTCTGGTCCTCCTTTTTCCTTTTCCATTAACATACTTTAAAAAAGCCTTTTTTATTGTCCCCCACACTGCTTGCCAGCTCCAACTCTAATTGAGCTTTGGCTGTCCATATTCTCTCTCTACTAAGGTGAGCAGCATTCCTGTCCTATGTGTTAACACCTTAAACTGCTGCAAGTAATCTGCTCAGGCTCCGCGTCTTTTAATAATTACACTAATGATATCGTTTCCAGACACACATGCTCAGGTTGTATTTTCAGGGTTTGTTTTGCTACTTGGAAAGGCAGAAGGATTCTTCATTCTGTAGCAAGAGACTGCTGATACTCTGACCCTGCCTGTCTCACCTTTCTGAGAGCTTTTTGAGGGCACCTGTCTCTGTGGAGAGTCTTCCTTGAGCATTCAACATAAGCATCATGGAAACAGTCTCACCTCTGACTCTTCCAGATTGTGGGTCTCAATTGTGTTTTCAGTGCAGTGCTGCAGTGCCTCTGCAGGTCTCTGGTCCCTGTACCACGTGCAAATGTCATCAAATCACCTAATCTGGTGATCAGCTTGGTATGGGAAGGTGACAGAAGAGGAGATATTTCACTGCTTGTATTGCACCTGAGTGTTAGATCTTCTTCATGGGGTTCACACTAGACAGTAGCCACAGGATGTCCTCCAGATGCTACAGTACTGTAAAAGGACAAAACAGTCCTTTGTAAAACTTAGTGTACTAGATCTATGTCCTTTAATACATGCCTTGTCACACATGGAAAATTAGGAAAATTGAGAAAGCTGATAAGCATTTCTCAGTCTTATGCCGAGAACTGAGATACAAAGACAGACTGTCACCACCCTCCCTTCAATACATAAAAGCTCCCTTCAGTATTACTGTAAAAAATACATATAGAACTATCAAAGATAGTGTTTTATTCTATCTTCTTAGGAAAGATAGATTTTTTTTTCAGAAATCAGAATGCACTGATTATTTTTAAACTTCAAAGTGATGCCAATTCTTTTAAGACATATGTAAAAACAAGAACTGTGAAGGTATTGCCTTCATTAAAAGGCATCTGTTTTTCAGCTACTGTACGCTTGCTTTTTATTTATTTCTAGAGTGTATGAGTACCTGTTTGCACAGTATTTCCTGAGAAATGGTCGTCTCACTGTTCCAGCTGAAATATTGTGTATATGGGGGGATGAGGGATGAAGAAGGGAACCAATGGTTTGATTAAAATTATAATTATTCTAGAAATTATTATTTTTGTACAAGCTTCTCTTTGCCACCCCTCTTCTCCCCACCTCACTTCCACCTTTGGGCATTATTTGTTCCTCTTTAGAAGTAGTCCGCAAATACAAGTATGAAATTCATTGTGCTTTTGTGCCAGCTCCTTAAATAACTCTACAATTACTACATTCTGGTGTGTGAGTGATTCAGTATTATCTCTTACGCTTTTATGATTTTGTTCCCCAATCAGCGCTTTTGTGTAACAACCTAGTGAAATTAGAAATATGATTAGAAAAATGTGACTACATTATCTAAAACTTATACACACTTTTGTATTGCTTCAGCTTTTTAAGCCCCAAGGGAACTGACAGTGATTAGGATCTATTTCTAGTGAAGATAAAGTTGGGAATAAGGGTGGTTTGAACAAGTGAACAGAAGCGCCAATAGAAATGTGCGTAAGAAACCACATTAGACCTTTGCATAAGTATTCACATTTCCACATGGACTAAGCAAATAGAGTACCACAAACAAAACAAAACAAGACAAAACAAAACAAAATAAAACCACCACCAACAAAAATCCCAAAGCTAATAGTCTTTCCCTAGTTTTTCCCATCTCTGCTTTTACTGTAATACTTAATAGATAGTATTACATGGTCAAAACAAGATTTTTTCCTTTGTGAGTATAACCAGGATTGGCATAAAACTTTAACAATATGGTTATTTTCTTGTGAACATCCAAATTCCCACATATAAAAATAGTGATTTTTTTGTTTGTTTGTTTGTTTTCAAGGGATTCCAGAAAAAAATCAATTCTTCCTTTTGTGGACTAAGGAATAATAATAATAATAATTTAAAAAATGGGATTCAATTTTTATTTTATCTTGCTTTTCTGTTACAAGTCAACCAGACCTCAGGGGAACACAAGTAGGACCATATTCATGTGTTTACATAACAGAGTTTGTCTGTTTTAAAAATGCTGGAATTATTTTAGGTAGCATAAATTAACTTTAGCATGGATGAGTGGGAGAAGGAAAAAGGACAAAATCAGTGGAAGATGGACTTCAAAAGGGTTGGTGAGAAACGCCAGCGAGCTTAATGATTGGGCTAAATAGTCTGAAAAGGAGTGAGCTTGACCTGGTATGGACAGAACGCTAAAAATGGGGGTTCTGTGGGACAAGAAGAGGTACCTGTTTTGCAACAGCACAAAACTGACCAAATGTTTCAGGCCGAAGGTCTTTCTAACCTCCTGGCCTTACAGTGGCTAATAATGTCTCTATGAAAATAATATAATAATGAAGACAAGTAAAGAACAATCTCACCGCTGGCACATCTTGCCAGTTTCCAGCAATCAACATTTTATCATTGATGCATCTTTACCATTATAGCCACCAGGATATATAATGGTATAAATTATATATTAATCTTCTATGTATTTCTGAAATCTCTTTCAAAAACTAATTATCCCTTTGGTCCTCACAACATCCTGGAGCAGTAACTTTGACAATATAATTATTCTCCATGTTTCAGAGAGTTTCATCAGCTTCCACTGTATTCCTCCTCGCTTGTTTCTTTCCTGTACTGAAGATGTACCACCTGCTGAACCTCTTCTTTTGTGGAAGCAATTTGTGCCTGTTTGCACTTCTCTGCTTCTTCATCATTTCTGCCTTATTCTTCCATGGTTGTAAGGAATAGAAATGCCACATTCAAAAGGTCTCTGCCCTGTAGTGCAGTAGAACCTTGATGTTTTCTGCTTTCTAAACAGATTGCCATATAAGGTCAAGGAAATGCAAGATAAGTGTGTAAATTTTTGAGGAAACAGTTGAAGATAGAAGGAAAAGTAACTAGGTGTGGGGCACGATAGGGAAGAAGAAGGAAAAATATGGATTCTTCTCCCAGTTTGGTTATGAAGGTTTGAAGCACTTCATCATATCCAAAAATGTAATGTAACAAGTTATCATACAACCTTTTAGTCAACATCTTACAGGCATTTAAAAGTGGTTACTGACCCAGACATTAATTTCTAACAAGGGTAACTTGAAAGACCCAGGGCAGGTTGTGAGAGGATTTGCACAGAACAAAACAAGAATACTGATATACTGAGGGTTCTTCTAGAGAGAGAAATTCCTCATCTAATTTCATTTAATACAACATGAAGATTAATTTTGACCCTTAGATGTATACAAAGCAACCAAGATGTACTGACTGTATCACCCACATGTGATGGAGTTCTCTTTCAATTTAATTATTGTCTGTCTGTGTAAGAACACAGAAAGAGTAAGAAACTAAGCCTGTCACTTACCTGCAAGGACACTGACATGTAAGTGCCTAAGCCACAGACTGAAATCTAGGTCATGGTGACCATAACACAGTGTCATGATCTGATCCTATAGTCATTTTGTAGCCCATGAGAAATAATTTGAGAGGTTTTTTTTCATTCTTAACTGAAAGATGAACAAACCTTGCCTCTATCTATCTATCTATCTATCTATCTATCTATCTATCTATCTATCTATCTATCTCATTGTAGTGGGTTTACTTGGCAAGTTTTTGGTAGCAGGGGACCATAGGGGTGGCTTCTGTGAGAAGAATCTAGAAGCTGCCCCATGTTTGGTAAGGGCCCCATTGCTGACCAGAGCCGAGCCAATAAGTGATGTTGTTTTGTGCCTCTGTGAGAGCATATTTAAGACAGGGAAAAAAACGCTGCACCACACAGCAGCTGGGAGAGTGAGAGGAGTGAGGAACAGCCTTGCAGGCGCCAAGGTCAGTGAAGGAGGGGGAGAGGTGCTCCAGGTGCCGGAGAAGTCCCCTGCGGCCTGTGGTGAGGACCATGGTGAAGCAGGCTGTCCCCCTGCAGCCCATGGAGTACCACGGTGGAGCAGGGTTCCACGCTGCTCCACATGGAAGAGACCAGGGTGGAGCAGGTGGGACCTGCACTGATGGAGGCAGTAGCCTGTGGAAGACCCCTGCCGGAGCAGATTCCACGCCGGACCTGTAGCCTGTGGAGAGGAGACCACACAGGAGCAGGTGACCTGGCAGGAGCTGCTGCCCGTGGGGGATCCAGGTTGGAGCAGTTCGCTCCTGAGGGATGGACCCCGTGGTACGGACCCATATCTGGAGCAGTTCTTGAAGAGCCGCTGCCTGTGGGCAGCCCACGCTGGATCAGTTCGGCAAGGACTGCATCCCGTGGGAGGGACCCCACAGCACAGGGGACGAGAGTGACCGAGAAGGAGCGGCAGAGAAGAAGCCCTATAGACTGACCATAACCCCTGTTTCTCCATTCCCCTGCGCCGCTCGGGGTGAGGAGGTGGAAGAGGGTGGATGGGGGGGAAGGTGCTTTTGGTTTCTTTCCTTTGTTTCTCACTTCTCTAGCTTGTTAGTAATAGGTAATAAATCTTACCATCTCCCTACGCTGAATCTGTTTTGCCGGTCACGATAATTACTGCATGATCTCCCTGTCTTTACCTCAACCCTTGAGCCCTTTTCATCGTATTTTCTCCCTGTTCCTCTTTGAGGAGGGGGAGTGAGAGAGCGGTTGTGGTGGAGCTCGGCCACCCACCTGAGCAAAACCACCACAATCATCTATTTATTTATTTTAATAGAACGATTAGTTGGCATGTGGTGGGAGACAGGTTTCTGTAACCAGGGAATGAACTTATAGAGATATTCAGGGATGATATTTAATTATTGGAGTCTATGCTATGGAAAGAATTCAAGCTGACCCACTCTACAGGATTTTCAGAGAAAATGCAGCTAGCAGGGACTAGTAGCATTGCATTACATTGACCTATGGTGTGCTGACTCTAGTTTAGTCAGCATCTTTGGTAATTACTAAATAGCTTCTTTTTTTTTTTTTTTTTTTTTAATGCACTAGTTATTTAACTACTCTTTCACATCTGTATTTTAAACATTGTTTGGTTTTATTGCAGCAAAAGTTTCACAATATTGGTTATGATCTTTTCTCATTCTTCCCCCATAAGCTATAAAAGCAATTATACTCACATTTTGCAAGAACCTTAATTTTTGAATAAATCATTTAAAAATAGATTCTTACATATACTTTGCTGTTGTTAATAACATACATGGCATACAGTAATGGCCAATTGGTCTGAATTACGTGTCTCTCTCCTCTGGCAACATCTAGAAGAATCCTTTTGATTCCTAGTAAGCATGGCTCAAGCGTAATGTAGATGGAGAAAAAAGATGCTCTCCTGCTACACAGCGTAGCTTTAATTCTTAACTAATATTTTGTTTAGCTTATCTTTTTACTGGTTTAACCATTTATTTACTGGTTTAACCATATCTTTTCAATGAAGGAATGTCATGTATCTCTTAACTCTTCCAGTCCTAACTCCCTCATATATACTGCTTCTTGTGTCCTACAGGTACTTATTATATTTCTGAAGACTTTTCTTATCATTTTTTACTGTTTTAGAGTACTTAAAAGGTTAAAGAATAAAGGAAATGAGGGCTACAGTAGGCAACTCATTTGTTATCTAAATAATTTTTTAGCCACATACCCACACTCTTTTTTTTTTTAATGGATTACCATTGTGAAGTGGCTTCTCTACAGACAAAGGCCATGTATATGAAATTATGTGACTTTGCTCTCCTAAGACTGCCATTGGTAACTGGATTAGCTGAGAATCTTTCGGTTAGCTGCATTTTTCATGACCCGCCTACACTTTTCTTTCCTCAGTTCTAATTTATTTATTTATTATTTATTTTCTTATTTCTGTCCTTCCTGATTTTAAAAGCATTCTGCTCCCAGGTTATCTGTATTTCCCTTAAGTATTCCTAACACTTGCCTCAAAGTGATTATTAAATTCAAAAAGAAAAGAAACATATTTATATAAGAACATATGAACATAACAAAAGAAGCAGCTGTTTTAAAATGTATCTCATAAATGCAGCTCTATTGAGAGGGGGGGAGGGAGGAATGAGAGGAATCAGTGTATCAGCCTTGGGGAGAAAGTGGACTAAATTAAAAAGGCAATTAAGAAATGCTGAACCTCTGCCGTGTCAATGAGCTTCTATGGTAGATAAAAGTGTAACGATGAAGAACATACTCATGCCTATTGTTTTAGAACAATGATGTGTGTCCTGCTTGTAATGTTGTGATGTGTAAAAATCTCTTATTGTTTCTGTTCTTCGTGAGCTCAGCAAACATAGACAATAGACAAGACATTTTGGCAGAGAGACAGAGGACACTTTGCTTCAGCTAGTAACAAATTGCTTTCATTAAGAACAAATGGTCTTGGAGCATTTTTCCGCTGTATAGTCTCCACAAGCACAAATGGTAACCCAATGTTTTCTGTGAACAATGAAGTAAAATCTAGACGCAGGCAAGTGTAGTTTACTAAGAATTGTTTGTAAGTGGCTCACTGTTAGATGAGTTTAGTCTTTGTGTGAATGGGCAAAAGAACCTCAAGTCTCCAGACTATAAATAACTTGGTATGATTAGACTACAACTTTTACGATAACTAGTTTGGGCTTGAATTAATACTGACAATTTTAATAGTTAACATAATTAGAATGGTGATTTGCTCAGGATACAACACCATTTAGCAGTGTTCTGGTTCCCAATATTAATGTGGCTTAAATGATGCCTTTAGAGATCTTATAGAGATGTTGTACAGCAGCACTTGGCTGTCCTGAGGCAAAATGTCTGTCAGCATTCTTGGTAAATCTATATTTTCAAAAGCAGATAGTGTAGCTCAATATTCTTTCTAAAATATGCTGTCTCCCCTTCCTCAAGAAAGAGCTACTCAGCTGATGTGTAAACAACATTTATGATAAAATAAGGTGAATAGGATGTTACAAAACAGTTAGAAAATGCAAAGTTTATTTTTACTTGTCTCTCCTCATCTATTATTCATTTATTTATTTTTAATTTGAAGTAAGTATCTTTGTGCTCAGAAATGAGAAAGCACTGTCACATTATAACATGCAATGTGGCTTTTGGGTATTTCAATTTAGAAGTAACTGTAATGTGGTATTTAATATTTGAAAAATTGGTCTTAATCATGTGTTCTATCCTATATTATTTAGTGAAGCATATTGCTGTATTACATCTTGACTATGCATTTGTAAAACTTTATGTTGAAAGTTCAATATCTCAGCTGTATAAAATCACTTTAGGTTTCCATCAAAGATATAAATTGTTTCTGACAAATCTAATAAAAATTGGTCAAGCACAAGCATTTAAAATTCTCATTGGTTCTGCAACATGGTTCTAAATACAAATACTAATAAAAAAAACAAAACAAAACAAACAAACAAAAAAGTTGGGGGGAGTGTTGTGATGGGGCATTAGAGGTGGAAAAGTCAGACAGGCCTAATTAAGCAACATCAAAAACTACATGTTCTTTTTCTGCCAACACTAGATCTGTAGAGCAAATTAGGAAGGAAAGAGATAGTCTGATGTGCACCAAAGTGTGCTTTTTTTGCTTTCACTCAGAACTTAACGGATGTACATTGCATAGCCTACGGTTAAGTCTGGAAGTTTTCCAAGTGCATGTTATTCTTATATTTATCATTTCCCACATTCCTCTGTAATAGCATATTTCATAATTGCATTATTAATGACCCAGGAAAAAAACAAATATAATCAATCATGTTGTCAGAAGAAAAGGAAAGAAAGTACTTAACTTCATGAAGAGTAAGGAAAAAGATATATATAAAAAATCATAATATATTCAATCTCCATTGCAACTTTAATGGAAAAGAGAATAAAGCCTGCCTTTCTTTTTCTTTTTCTTTTTTTTTTTTTTAATGGCAATTAGTGATGCTGTGCCTCATCTGTTGAAAAGGTAAAAGCCATATGTCTATTTAAAACACAGAGCCCAACAGAAATTTATAAGAAAATATTGTGATAGTACTTGAAGACCAGAACATGCAAATGGGAATGAAATTTCAACCCCTAGAAGCTTCAAACGACAAACCAAGGATTCTAGGTGCTGTAAAAAGACAATGAATGTCATATATATCTAAGATAACACTGCCTCATTATCATAAATTGAAACCTAATAAAACCCCTGGAAATCAAGCATAATATTTTCTTATTTTCAGAGCTTCTGGAGGATAGATTTTCACCATATTTTATACAAGCTAAAACTATGTGTGGAAGTCTAAGGAAGTCAGATAGTCCCAACTTGGACATAGGCATTGATACTCATTCTGCAATCTGAAATTGAAACAGAAAAGCACAATTTTTCAGACTGAAAAGGTGAAAGTGTTTCCTTCCTTTTTTTTTTTTTTGTCCTGGTAAATCTCCAGAATTGCATTACAACTTGACATCAGTTGTAACAGTTGTGTGGTATGGCAACTTGAGGTAACAAAGCTGCATGCAGACAGCTTGTGAAGTACATAAGATTTTATGATGCCACAGTGTCTCGGAACACAAAGTCAAAATTCATCCAATATGACGGGTATTACATTTCTTTGAGAAAAAGGAGTCTTCAAAGTCATCAAAATATATGCCTATCTTTCACATGGAAGTACCTTAGGGGAATACTGGCTGAAATACTCTGGAGATGTTTTCTTTTTCTGCACAGATCAGAAGCTGGAGCAGAATTTCCCCAGAAGAATTGCTTGTTCCCATACTTAAGGCTGGAGAAATACTCCCATACTTGAAGAAGAAAAGGTAAGAGAAAAACTAAACTGTTGGAATGAAAGGGAATTTTTAGGACTGAAATAAAAGTTAGGGCAGCAAAACAAGAGCTGTGGGATGTGGTTCAGTTGGTGGTTCAGAAAATGAACTTGAGCAACTGGAGTGAAGATCCAAAGTAGGCCCTAAAGGTAAAAAGGAAACAAATAAAAACTCCCTTTGACAAAAAACATTGAAAGCTCGAGGTGTTGATCTCTGAGGCAGGGCTTTGCACAAAGTAATTTTTAGTTAGACACTTTGTTAGTGTGTCATATGTGCTGGCGTGCTAAATAGTTAATAACTGTGTTAAAAAACCTGTACAAAATCTATCACACATATCTGAAGAACTGTCAATCAAAATGTTTGTGGCACTGAAGCTGAGATAGGTAGTGTTTTTTGTTTGTTTGTTTTTGATTTGTTTTAATAAATAAATAAAAGCAAATTAAGAATCTAGGGGTCATTGAATTTGTTTCTGTGAGGGATGGCTGGGCAGTGAAATCAACTCTGCAACCTTGCCAATACGTCGTAAACTGAAGGTGATGCCTAGAATCTGCTTGGTTTTGGTAAGACAAAAAGGCATGGTTCTGTACTGGGATAAAATCCCAAGCACCTAGTAACTTTCCAGTCGGAGGGAATTATCCCATGTTTTCAACAGAATTGACAATCGTTTTCTTTGCCAGTCTATCCAAGTGTTTCCCTGCTGCCAAGGAATGTAATCTTTGTTGAATGAATGTAGACACTTTATGGGAATTGACCTTAATTCAGCTACCCAGAACATTACCTCTTAAAAAAGAACAGAAAAATAATTGGAATATGTTCCCCCTGTAGCATTCCTTGCCTTAAAGAGTAATTTCTGTTATTAAAAGCTAGTGACAGATATGGTATCTGTCCATTACTGTCTCTGTACGGTGTGGAACCTATCCAGAAGAAATCTAAGTAATTAGAAAATAACTAATAATAACTTGTTATTGTTTCGTAAAGAGATGACTGGAGAAAGGTTAGTTGTTTGCTTAGATCATTTATTTCCAAGCAATATGTGATCAATGCATTGGAAATTCACTCAGAATTTGTCTCAGTGATAGGGGCATATGGCGTATGCATCTATAGCAATAATATTCCTCTGCATTTTTTTCCTGTGTAGAAAAGATCTGTACAACTCTAGGAATAAGTGTTAAATCCATCATCCATTAAACACTGTTTCAAATTTAAGATTGTAAACTTTCTGGAAGAAACCATGTTGAGAATAAAAGGTAATAATGCATCTCTGCATTGCTCATATGAAACTATGTTCTGAATACCTTAAACAAAAATCAAAACATGAACACTGAGGTACTGGTCGGGGTTCTTATAGTCAGCATTGCTGTAATTTTTTCTCTTAGGTTTTTGCATTTGGCTAATCTATTTGGCTAATCTGAATTCTTCTGGGCTCCCTGAAATTCTCTTTCTAAATGGAGAGGTGAAGAATGCATACATTTCTCTCTCTCAACGTTTTTCACTTGTTCTGTTATGGAAGGTAGATTGCACTGATCTTCATTTATAATCATATTGATCCTGCTGAATGTTCAGAATATAAACCAATGATTCCAAAGCACTGATAATATTTCAATGTTCTTTCTATTCAAAAACTCATTTCTAGCAGCTTAAAATATACTTTTAGCTTTTTCACTGGATATCAGAACATGGAAAAAGAGTTGAATCAACTGAAGCAATTACACACAATTGTATGTACAACAAAACATATCTGTGTATACATATAAATATTTTATCTTGAAAACTTAGAGTGTAAATAATAAGCAGGCAGAATGGAAAGGTGTCACTTTGTCCGTGCTATTTTCCTGAAAATATAGAAAGGTATTTCTACTCATCCTGAAAGTATTTCAGGGGCTAGGTCATCATCTGGAATGCTATCGTCCTATGATTTCCTGGGAAGGAAAATTAAAAGACAACTAGGAGACAGATTCTATGAAAAGTACAGAAACATCACATTTACAACACAATAACTCGTATATGCAAAACAAGGTCAATGCATGCTAAACTTGCTTGTTATCATAAGGTTCAAATGGAAAATGACATTGTCTGAAATCAAATATAGATACTACTCCGTAGAAGGAAGTTTGAGCTAAAGAGATTGTCAACGCTCATGCTGGAAACATGACAAAGTATAAAAAAATGTTATGTTTTCAAGAATCATGAAAGAATTCCCTCTGCAAAGTGAGGATGAAGCAGTGGAAACAGATGCCAGAGGGGATCCTAACTTGTCTTGGCAGCAGAGATGAGCAGCACTCTCCCACTAATAAGTAGCACTCAAATTCCCAAAGCTGTGTGTGGCCATAAATGACAAGTACAATCTTGACAACAGCTGAAATCACTGGCTTTTCCCCTCCAACATGCTGGCAAACCTTTTAGCATATTATGGAACAAAACGCTTAGTCTAAATAGGGTAAAATTTGGAGATCGTGAAAGTTCAGTTTTCTGTTGATATGACTTCGCTAAGAGTATCTCAAGGATGAATCCGATTCACTGAGAACTAAGTAAATACTAAGAATTATTGTTTATTAAATGGCATTTAATCAAAATTGTTTACTAGTAAGTAGCTTTCTCAGAGCTTCCAGAAAAAACTTTCTGTACAGATCTTGAAAGCCTGAATTTAAGATTGTATTGATGGCCCAACTTCTATTTCAAGCAATTGTTTCTTTTAACTACATACAGTAATTGCAAAAGTACAATCATAAAGAAAACAATGCCAGTGTTATCAGCTTTCTGTAAACCTTGATCTGAAATTTTAAAGTAATATGAGATGGAATAAACTAATATTGGAAGGCTTTTACCAGTATAGTTGTTATTGATATGTAGTATGCGTTACATATTTACATTGGACATAAATAAAATGAAAGGCACAAAATGCTTCTTCAGATGATGTTAGTGTAGTTTTGCTTATTGCTGCTGGCTTCATAGTGCTTGTTCTGCTGTAGATGGAGCACCTATTTCTGAAGGTTTTTGACTTAATAGAAATACAAGTTGGCCAGTCAGAACAGTTTTCTCTCATTACATGATCCATATTGAAACAGATTTATACAGCACAAATGATTAACTTCTCTTGCTAACTCCATGTGTCTTTGTTCCCCAAAGGTCATTTTTTTATGTCCATCCATCTACTTGTACACATCCAGCCTCCTCGCATTCGGCCCATTTATGTATACGACCCCCTCAATCAGCTGTGCAGTGCAGATTCCTGCACACCCGCCTCTGCAGTTTCCTTGACAGCCATGGCAATATACACCTGCAAAATCTTGGACTCCCTGGAGATAGGAAAGCTCCTGTACCTGCATGCAAAGACTATGCAACATTAACTGGAGCCAGATAAATGGATCCATATAGATCCAATGCTACTTTTTCACAGGCAATTCTAGGAAATAGCTTGGCACAGGTGAAAAGTGCTACTGAAGGCAGCCACACACAAGGGCAGTGATTATCTGAAAGATGTAGATGTTGTTATTAGAGCAGATAGGAGTGCTACCTATGTGCTGCATAAACATGAAAAGTTGTTATTTTCTATTCTACAGATTTCCTCTACTGTCAAATTCCTCTGGTGAAAGAGGTAGATAAAATGGATCTTTACATAACAAAGAGTTAAGAAAAATAGTGCTTGATATGAATTCCTTTGGTTTGCTGTTCCTGAAAGAGATTAGTGGACTTCAAAGGAATCGCACAAAAGACAGTTTCTGCATTAGGCTTCTTTCATGGCATGGTATGTCCCCAGTCTATGTGACAGACATCGAAGGTACAATTAGCTCAAACTTTTTCTGGAGTCTTCTGGTATATTCCTTCTAGAAATATTTAAAATTAGTTTTTGTTTGTTTGTTTATGAATAATTGAAATAAACCAACTGTTTAATTAAACACAGAAATAAGCAACAAGACTTGACACAAATTAAATTAAAAAAAAAAAATTGAAAATAAATCTTGCCTTATAGTTAGATTCCTCTGCAGAGGAACTGCTGTTCACCAACCTTATATTTCAGTCAAGCAGTTTTCAGTGGCTGCTTGAATTAAACTTCCCACTGTGCCCTGCAGAAAGACTGTGCTGACCCCCTAGGAAAGTCTCATTCTTTCCATCACCTCTGAGGACTGACTATAGAAGTACACTGTGGTGGTCCTACATCCCTTACACCTCCAACCACCTCACCATCTCCAGTCCTGCAGTCTCCCTGCTTTTCAAGTTAATTCTTCTCTGCCTCCCCCCTACATCCCAGACATTTTTCCAAAACTGAGCAGGCTCGGTTGTTCTCAGGGAAGAAGCAATTATCTCAAGTGTGTAATCAGACCAGAATGAAACTGAAAACAAAACTATTAAAGAAATGTACTATCTATCACAGAAAGCAAAAGCTGTTATCACCCAGTTTGGTTTCCAGTATACTGTCATGCATTACACAGTCATTTCATCCTATACAGCTATTTTATATTCTACTTACTATTACCATTCCAATTTTGTATTCTATTGCCATTTTACCAAAGAGCTATGGTCCTGAAGCTTCTGGTTTTGCCATGCTATATAGCAAGATTGGAAAGCTAGGTATATTTTCATGTCTCAGATATTTCAGGTAAGAAAAACTAACTTTTTTGAACTTTACTTCTACCTTGTAAGGAGTCTTTGGTACAGTCCTTCACATCTGGGCATGTGTAGAAGTGTATGACCAATATTTCAAGACTTCTCTATTTAATTAAACCAGTTGACTGACCCCACTGAAGAAGAAAAATCCGGGCAAAGATGTTGTCTTCCAAGTCACAGTGAACTATCTTGTTTTTTCAAGCAAATGGGTTAGTAATGCTTAAATTATCTCACCTACAGTAGATTACAGAGATCAAAGAGGAAATATTAGTAAGATTCAGAGTTTTCTTCAGTTTTAGATAGCTTCTCCCTGGTGCTTATAGCACCCAAAGCTCTATTCTCAGGGCTGCTGACTCTATGTTTATAATGCTACTCTAACATATAGATTATTTTAATAGTTTATGACTGCTACCAATAGTTGCTTACTTTTCAATACTCATGAAATGGTTTCTTCTTTATTGCAAAACATAATGTGTTGAAATGAGTTGTCTCTTTTGATCAATAATCATTTGTTCTTGACCAGTAAGAAATATAAAAGTTAAAGTTTTCTTACACAAGTACTTGTTCAGCTATTTGTTTTCCTTAAATAATAATTGCAGCATATCAGTAGTTTTTCCTGGGTTACTTTCTGTATTTCTTCTGAAATGATGGTTATACATTTCTACACATGTGCAGATGAAAAGGACTGTGAAAAGGATTGTACTCAGGACACAAATTTCTTAAAGATTAAAAATGTACATATATATTTTCCACCCTTACATTTCATTTTCCTCCTCTTCTTCACTTGGATATAGCTCAAACTGAGAACAAGGTACAAAAATGTCAGAGCCTGCCGTAAAGGGATTATGAAGTTAGTTTGAACAACCAGAATTTAGATACAGTTTAAGCAGCAAAAAATGATCATTTCCTTATTTTTGAATAACACAACATTCTCTTAGCATTTTACATTCCCTCAGTTTTAAATTCTATATTAATTAACAACAAAAATATAAAATAAGGTCTATCCAGTTGTTATCACTGCTACATTTTCCTCTCACATTCATAGCAGGATCTTTTCATTTAAGATCTTTGTAGCAGAAATCATTAAAGACTCACTCATGCTAGATTGCCATAGCTAAATAAGAGCATAAAAGGAAATGAACATTGTTCATAAGTTACATCTTTCATTGAGTTTGTCATAGACACAGAATCTGTGTAGAGTTTATAAACATATTTATAACTGGATTTATAAACAAATCATTCCCTTACTTCTGCCCATAGCTTCTAGTAGAACAATTGGGCTCTGGTAGACAAGTGTTGGGATCTGCTTCCTTGCAAGTTTTTTTCATTGGTTTGTTGATTTTTCCGTGAGGTCCTCTATGGGGCGTGATCCACTGCCTAGTCACATTTGTGTTTTCACTTCATATTCTGCTGACTTGTGATGCTATGAGACTGGTCTTGATATCTCCAATAGAATGCCATGGTTTTGCAAACTTCTGGTCTTCCTATCTGAATTTTGTGGCTTGTAATGTTCTGCTTTAATAATCTGTTCACAAGATAGATGGTTGCTTTGCTAAGGAACCATCTTGTCATATATTGATTAGTCTTGCAAAAGTTGTCTGTCCAGCTGTAATACTTCTATTTTACTCTCCCTCAAAAAGACATTTTTGTTTTGATTTGGCTTATCCAGTTTATTATTATTATTATTATTATTTGAAAGAAATGGATTATATCCCAATATACTATCAAAAAAAAAAATTGTTTTCCAGCTGTGCATACCATTTTAAAAGCTGCATTTCAGTTTATGTAGAAGCAAGCTTGTCTGATCTTCATCAGTAGTTGAGGTTACCCCACCCTTGAGTTTAGAACATGAATGATATGAGTGCAAAAACTCTCATTAATAACAACATTTTTTTTTTTGGCAGGTTGGGATTTTATTTAATGATAAACAGTTATGAAAGTTTCAGTAAGCAGTAAAGTATTAGATTCAAAACTGATGAATGTATTATTATAATTCAGTTAATAGAGAAGTTTAAAATGATTTGGAGTCTTTTGCTAATTTATATTTTTCCATCTCTAACATGTCTTCTTCCCTCCATTTCCTTACCCTCCCAGCAGACATACTGGGGAATAATCAGGACCTTTGACACACTGCAGTGGATGGTTCACTGAACAGTCCAGAATGGAATAACTCCTTCCAATTTCACTTCTGTATCTCAAGAGCTTGTTTTTCTTCCAATATGGAACTAAAAGGAGACTTCAGATTAAAACTAAATACAGAATCTTTCTAAAGAGCATTTGATAAGGTTAACATATTTTGAGAGAGAAAACAGCTATGCTTTTAAGAGGAAAATAATAATATTAAAAATCTAGCAAATTAATTCAGAGGTGTTGAACTGAAAACTTTGTGTAAAGCAAAAGTCAACTAAAAAAAATTTCCATTCCACTTTTCCAGCAGCTTGCTGCTGACAACAGAAAAGTCACTGAATACGATCGTCCTTGGAGTTCATAGGGTTATTACATAGGATATTACATCACCTAGCAACAGAAACATCTATTTAGGATACAAGGATCAAATGCATTCTTTTAATGTGTTGTAGATCCCCCAGGATATACACAAATAAACTGCCATAGAAATCCACATGGTTTGCAAGGCAGTCTGTTTGTTTGTCCTTGATGTATCAGTGCTTTTCATTTGGAAGACTTTGACCTTTTGCTAGCAAAACTGATAATAATCTCCTTGTTATTTCATTTGTGTGGTTGTTTATTTATTTTCAGACTGAAAATCTGTGCTTAGAGATTTACTTATTGTTCTTGGTAGCAGTGAGAGACTGACACTCACATTACACATCACACTAGCCAGCCAATTTTCTCTTCTCCAAAGTGAGATTCTCTTGCATTTTGGAACTTTGTATATCAGTAACTATAGCAGGACAGACAGCAGTCTTTCGAGCTTGTAGAAAAAAATCTCTTTATTAATTAAAAAAAAAAAAAAGGAAATTTACAGCAAACAGAATCTCTCAGCTCAGTGTCTGTTCAGACACACTGGCATGCTTGTGGGTTTTTCAGCCCATACCACTGATGGCAGTTCTCTGAATACCTAAGGTGCTCTCAGGGCCTTTACAATCAGTCCCTTCGGTCTCATCTGCCCCATGGACACAACTTTCTAGGCTCAGGTCAGATTCACTAGGAATACAGAGACCTTCACTTGATTGTTTAGAGTAATGAAATGATTATGTGAGGCAGTGTTGATAAATCTGAACTGATTGCAGAAATCCACTGAAAATTTTTTTTTTTTTTTTTTTTTCTGGACAGAGGTATTAAAAACTGAAATTCAACAGTTTCTCCCAATTCCTCTTTCATGTTATGTAGTCTACAGTACACTCTTATCTTGCAGAATACCATGATGATACAAGATAAATTCCACTCCTCTAACTTTCTCTATGTAACATGCTAAACTATTGTTAATCTCATTGAGCTGGAGATGTGGGGCAGAACAATCTGCATTGTGCATAATGTTTTATGACTCAGAAGTGAGTTCTGACTTTGCTTTGTGATTCTCCGAGTGTGCCTCTTCCCTTGTGCTTGAGTTCCCAGCCTGGAAAAAAAAAAAAAAAAAGCATTTCCCTTTTTACTTCTTCAGGGAGAGATCTTCAAAGAGGTTAAACATCTTTGGAGATCTTCCCGTAAGGCTGTGAAGTTTCGAGATCAAAATCTCGTCCCCAAGACTAATCTAGATCTCCTTTTTTTCTCACTGCTGATTGATTGTTTTATGATCAAAGTGTAGATAAAAACAAAGCTTGACTGAAGTGTGATTTACTGGGAGGACTAAAAGCTATGCAGTTGCATAGTGATCTATCAAGTTGTCAACAGAGTACAAGTAGGATTATGTATCCTAAACTGTTCTAGTCCTTTTACAAATCTAGGTGGTCATGCAATTGTAGCAACAAGATTCAGCTGGCAGAGGACCTGTCCTTATGGGGTTCTGGTATCTAGCAGAGCCTCTAGTGGAATAAACATACATTCTGTTCAGCACAAAGAACAGAATCTAGCCTAACAACTTCCTGTAGTTTATTCTGTCATTTATGTTACTTTTTAAAAGTGATGAGTGTATCCCCGCTTCGCTGGGTTAGAAACTGGCTGGATAGCCGGGCTCAGAGAGTTGTGGTGAATGGAGTCAAATCTGGTTGGAGGCCGGTCACTAGTGGTGTCCCCCAGGGCTCGGTACTGGGGCCGGTCCTCTTTAATATCTTTATCGATGATCTGGATAAGGGCGTCCAGTGCACCCTCAGTAAGTTTGCAGATGACACCAAGCTAAGTGTGTGTGTCGATCTGCTCGAGGGCAGGAAGGCTCTGCAGGAGGATCTGGATAGGCTGGAGCGATGGGCTGAGGTCAACTGTATGAAGTTCAACAAGGCCAAGTGCCGGGTCCTGCACCTGGGGCGCAACAACCCCAAGCAGAGCTACAGGCTGGGAGATGAGTGGCTGGAAAGCTGCCTGGCCGAGAGGGACCTGGGAGTATTGGTTGATAGTCGGCTGAATATGAGCCAGCAGTGTGCCCAGGTGGCCAAGAAGGCCAACAGCATCCTGGCCTGCATAAGAAGCAGTGTGGCCAGCAGGTCTAGGGAAGTGATTGTGCCCCTGTACTCGGCTCTGGTGAGGCCGCACCTTGAGTACTGTGTTCAGTTTTGGGCCCCTCGCTACAGAAAGGACATGGACGTGCTCGAGCGAGTCCAGAGAAGGGCGACCAAGCTGGTGAGGGGTCTGGAGAACAAGTCTTACGAGGAGCGGCTGAGGGAGCTGGGCTTGTTCAGCCTGGAGAAGAGGAGGCTCAGGGGCGACCTTATCGCTCTCTACAGTTACCTTAAAGGAGGCTGTAAAGAGGTGGGGGTTGGTCTGTTCTCCTACGTGCCTGGTGACAGGACGAGGGGGAATGGGCGAAAGTTGCGACAGGGGAGTTTTAGGTTGGATGTTAGGAAGTACTTCTTTACCGAAAGGGTTATTAAGCATTGGAATGGGCTGCCCAGGGAGGTGGTGGAGTCACCATCCCTGGAGGTCTTTAAAAGACGTTTAGATGTAGAGCTTAGCGATATGGTTTAGTGGAGTACTTAGTGTTAGGTCGGAGGTTGGACTCGATGATCTTGAGGTCTCTTCCAACCTAGAAATCTGTGATACTGTGATACTGTGATCTATTATATAGCCAAGTACTTAAAACAGAAAGCTATTTTAAAGAAGCAAAAGCTTGTTGGTCAGATACTGGTAGACTTTGTCTCTCAGACATCAAAAGTTGTAGTCAGCCTGGGAAGTCTGATTATTCTACCCTTCTCACATCATTTAATAATGGAAATAATAATGCTGTAAAGTTAGTTTATATCTAGGATCAGATTATAATCTAGCCACTTAGTTGGTAAATACATGAAAAAGTAAGACTAGTTTTCCTACTGAAGCACACAAATGTTACTACAGGCTAAAATACTTGCAAGGCTGATATACAGAAATCCCTTGGAAACAACTAGCTGATATATAAAAGATTTCTCAAAGACTGATTATTAAAACACCAAAGCAATACGAATTTACTGAAACAGTCACAAAACATTAAGAAAAGGCAGTTTTATGCCTACGTCAGGCCTGTTTTTCATATGATATAAGTCAAGGCAAATCCCTGTCACATCATATTTTCTTGCTGTGGGATAATGTTTTCTATGAGGGAAATGAGAGGCCCACTTAGCTCTTTTAGCAGTTCATTTAAAATAACCCAGATTAATGGAGACCTGTCTATCTAACCCTTATAGGGGATGATAAATAATAAGAAATATTATTGAAGCCATTCAGCTGTCCATTAATAATGCATTAGTAAATATCATATGATCAGATTTCATTGAAGTATGTTATTTTTACACCAGCTTACAGCTGAGCCAAGTGTTACCTTAAATGCTAGTAATATTTCATTCATGAAGCAGGAGTGTCTTACTAGCTACTACAGGTACACAGCACGTGGAAGAGAGGAAAAAAAAAAACTACTAATAATAATAAACAGGTCCTAGAAGACCTGAAGTCCTGTCATATCAAAGATGAGGAAGCATGGAATATATTTTCCAAATAGGTAGAGAACAGAGTATGGTACTTCTTTTGATTTTCTCTGAAGCATAATGAGCCAACATTTCACTCTGCTTAAACGGCCCAGATCAATTCTACACCATGCAGCAGGGAATTCTTCAAAATACAGGGTTTTATTTCCTTTCTTTTATTAAGCAAGATTAAAAATAATAATTTCAAACCTTTGGCAGGGTGCATCATTTTTATTCTCAGTCCCTGGGGGTCTGTCAAACTGGCTTGGGCACCTTAAAATTATTACATCCTTCCTTGGAGTTTCTTCTTTTCTAGAGGACTTGGTGGCCATTTTATACTTTCTTTAGAGATCAAGACTCTTTTTTTTTTTTCCCCCACTAAAATAACTGACAGTCTGTTTTGTAATGACTGTTCTTCCTTAGGTTTAAATGTACTGTTTATGGACAATAGTCAGTTATCAAGTTCTTGTGTTTATTTATCAATGAGTGTAGGTAACTTCTTTCTACAGCACAATAATAGTGAACAAACTTAAAAGTGGTTGATTTTTTATTTTTTATTTTTATCCTTCTTGTCAAGTAAATGTTCATTAAAATTTTGTATTTCTTTTCCTTACAGGCATACCTTTCTAGGTCATGACACGCCAGGAAAAATGTAGTAGTACTTAATTCAGTTTCTGAAATTCAGGCTCCATTAAAAAAAAAAAAAAAAGAGAAGGAATTCTCAAGCAATACTCCTTTCTGTTGTTTGTTGAGTATAAAAGTCCACTTAAAAGAACCTCTGTTTTTTTATGTGTTTCTATCTACATATTTATGCATGCATGTATAATAAGCAACATAATTTTCCACCACTACCACCACAGGATTTTTGGAGACTCCAAAGAGGTGTTTTTTTTTTAAGAACTAACATCTGCTGGTATAGCCCATAACTTTCAGAAGTTTAGATAACTTCTAGAAATACTTTACTAAAGATATATATATATATACACATATATATAAACTGTTACATTTGTCGTAATAAAGTAAAACAACAGAAAATGAGGTGTATGAAAGTGGACCAATAAACTTTTACAGAAACATAATTGCCTTGACACAAAAATACAGCGTGGTTTTAAAATTCTCTCCAAAGTATTTTGTTCTTGTGGTCAGTTTTCTTTTTCATTTTAATTCCTTGGCCTAAATAGAAGAGAAGAAATCCAGCCAGTGGTCATCTAACTTAACATTAATCAACACTTCATATTATGTGACCTCCACGAGAATGAAATAACTCCAGTTTCAGCACTGTGATGTTATTAGCTCATGGCTCAAAATTTTATTCAAACTTGCATCATTTTTAATATAACTACAAAGTGATGAAGATTCATTGCCTCACTGTTCCTGTGAAACCAAACAGAGATTTTTGTGATGTTGAATCTCAGTAAGGTACCTTAAGAGGAGAATTCACTTTCACCAGAAGCAATCCTGAAATAGAGTATTCTTTCTCTAAAATGAGAAAAATTCTAGTACATCTTCTACAGGTTGCAGAGCAGGAAAACACAATTTATGCTCTTTAAACACCAAAGCCTGGGAAGATCAAGAGAAGAACTTTAGTTAGACTGCAGAACATAGGGAACTTTGTTCTCCTAAACTAGGCGTCAGGATTTCAGAGGTACTTAATTAGTTTGTCTCATGGAAGAAACTCTCTGAAATGTTCTAGCAAAAAAAATATATATATTTTTTCAGAGTTGATCCTGATTTTGTATATTGCCCAAAGAGCACTTTTATTTATCCTTACCTTGAAATATTTCTCATTTTACTAAAGAATTAACCTCAAGATTTGCTTCTTCAACTATCACTGAAGAGTATAGAGGATTCATTTTTCATTGGATACTTCATAATGAAATGATAACTTAGTAATCATAATTGTTTCTGTAACATCACTCATCATAAGAGACAGGGTGTTAATGTGTCTACATAAACTTCTAGAGTAATTCACACTGATTGATTAGAAACTACTATTTCATCCTTTGTCCCTAAATATTCCTTCATTCCAGTATAAACACCAGTAACTAATAGATGTGATATCTCTCTGCTGTGTGATCAAAGACTAGCTTTTAGGACAAGAAGTAAATGGAGGTCTAATCTTTCTAGTGCTTCTTAGAGGTACTTAGCATTGGTCTACAAAGGACATTGAATGAAAATAATTAGTAATGAAGAGAACTACCAAGTCATTTGTCCGCTTCTCTGCCAAAGCAAGACTGCTTTTCTATGATATACTGTTTTTAAGTGTGATGTCCAGTCCAGCCTGAACTTATTCAGCTGATCTGTTACTGTTTCCATTATATCCTTAAACATATCAGATCTATTTTGTAATGTAGTTCAGATTTAATTTTTTTACTTTATTTCTTTTCATTCATATAATAAAATACGTTGCAGTAGTGTACACAATCTTCTCTACCCTTGTACATGTACTTCTCAGATCCTTGCTGAGTTAGTCAAGCTACACCAATGTGATCATTTTTCTTGGCCACTCAAGCTGTGAAATAATTCTGCCTTGCATACAAAATCACATGCTTTTACACAATATTAGACTTGAAGATTAAATCTAATTTACTCTCTAGCACATTCATCAAATGTTATGTTTCTAATGTTATTTTGCTCTTCTATCCAGAATTATTTTCATATATGCTAAGTCTTATGTGCAAAAATGTGTATTTAAAGCAAGGAAACTTTCCCCAAGGCACGAACTTGCCCTACTTTTTTTTTTTTTAAAATATCCACACTAAGAAAGAGAATTTTCTTGGCTCCATAAGTGATACATTGATAAATGTCACAAAAATCCTATCCTCAAATTTGCCTTTACCATAAAACATCTGCACATTTTATTCTTTCTTCACTTGTTTATATGTTGTATGTTAGACTGAGTAATTTTATTTTCTGCATTTTTATTTTATTTTATTTATTTATTTTTTTGTTAATTCAGCTCAGATTTGGAGGAAGGAGTGTAGAGGTAGCTCATTTATACTCTAGTTTAAGAGAATGTATTATAAATCCTATCTTTGTGGCATCATAGAGCTGCTCACACAAATGTAATTTAAAAAAAAAATGTCCAAGGAAATTACATTGGGCAGAATGGCTATTGGAAGCAGAGTGCTGGAAACAGAGCTTTTATCCTTCCAAATGACTTCCTAAGCCATTCTAGGTAGTGCCACACAGAGATGTGGCTGGAAGGAGCGCCCCTCAGATCCACACATGGATCTGACAAGTCTGTTGAAGAAGGAGGTGGGAAAGCAAGGGGTTGGGAGACAAAATGCCAGATATCTTCCAGATGTCATCGTGCCTTAAGGAGGTGCCACTGTACCATCAGTGGTAGAAAGTCGTTTAAAGCAGAAGGAAATACGATTCCATTATTAACCTATAGCACTCTCAATTGCCAGAATCAATATTGCTTAGCAGGTACATCCTAGTGAAAACTAAGAACTACATATTTTTCTCCTCTAGGTTAAATTTTGCAGTGTTTATTAGAGTGAAAACTCTTCTCTCAAAATTGAAAATTTTACTATTAATCATGATGTGCAGCATATATGGAATATTAGGGAATATCAAAGCACACAAAAAGAACAAAAAATCTTTCTTTAAAAGCTCATGTCTCTTCACATTTCGATATTTTATAAATAAATTAATCAGCCCTCCTCCTTTTATTTCCTTTTAAAAATGCAAAGTTCTAGGTAGCACTTACAGACAGCAGTACAAAGCCTGTTTAATAAAGTCAATTTACCTTGTTGGTTTGTGGACTTCAGCTATTTTCCAAGTTCTCCATTTAAGAGATTTTTCACATCAGCTCTTAATATTTTCTTAATAATTAACATTTTTGTAGCTGCAGACTGAATACAATCTCCAGTCAGTGTAATGAACAGTCCTATATAGCACCTATCCTGTACTATACAGGCTACGGAAAATTAATATGGAGAAATAACATAAGAGTTTGTTTTCTAGTAGTTTAAAGCAACAGATTTACAGTAATTTACATCACCTGAGGGTCTGATCCAGTGCCTCAGTAAGCAAACATTGAGAAAAAGATTATGAAAACAGGAAATGATTATTACTGTCTTTCATTATGTGACGCTGATGATAGAAATAAATGTAGTAAAAAAATATTTGGATATTTTACAGTGCTCAGCTGCGGCACTCTACCAGCTTTTAAGAGAGACAGGAAAAAGTTATCATAGTGATGTTAAGGAAGGTGAGCAGAAGTGTAAAGAGATTATTTCTTTGAGAATGGCAGACTATGGAGAATACAGTTTTCCTCCTGCTTTGGCTTTGAACTTCCATTTTTCTCCAGCCTAGCACAAGATGGACTATGGACTGCAATTGATCATCTTTGCAGCCAACTCACTGGTGATGATCTCTGATTTTTTCTTGCTCAGGAGAGAATACATATAACTTTTTTCCATTATATTCATATTATGTTATATTTCCCTGGTCTATACATCCAGAAACTGCAAATGCTTTATTTTATTCCTATGATGTCCAGTTGCAGGGAACAGCTGTTTTTTTTTGTTTGTTTGTTTTGTTTTGATTTGATTTGTTTTGTTTTGAAGTCATCTTTTAATTGTTCTGACCATTATCAAATAACATAAATCAGACTAAATGACCACATGAACAAGTAAAGAAAGTATATTTTTTAACATATAGAACCATAAAATCATTTAGTTTGGAAGAGACCCTGAAGATCACCGGGTCCAACCATCCACCTAACACTATCAAGTCCAACCCTAAACAATGTTCCTAAGCACTACATCCACACATCTCTTAAATACCTCCAGGGATGGCTACTTCACCACTTCCCTGGGCAGCCTGTTCCAATGCCTAACCAACCTTTCAGTGAATAAATTCTCCCTAATATCCAGCCTAAACCTCCCCTGGCATAACTTGAGACCATTTCCTTGTGTCCTGTCACATGTCATTGGAGGAAAGACACCTACACCCACCTGGTTGCAACCTCCTTTCAGGTAATTGTAAAGAGCAATGAGGTCTCTCCTCAACCTCCTTTTCTCCAGTCTAAACAACCATAGTTCCCTCAGTCACTCCTCCTGTTTCTCGTTTTCTTGTCCTTTTGCCAGCTTCACTGCTTTTCTCTGAATGCATTCCAGTAACTCAATATCCTTCTTGTAGTGAGATACCCAAAAATAAACACAGTATTTAAGGTGTGGTCTCACCAGTGCTAAGTAACAAGGGGCAACCACCTCCCTAGTCCTGCTGGTCCCACTATTTCTGATGCAGGCCAGGATGGCCTTGGCCTATTTGGTCACCTGGGCACACTGCTGGCTCACATTCAGTCAGCTGTCAACCAGCACCCATAGTTCCTTTTCTGCCATCCAGCTTTCCAGCCTCTCTTCCCCAGGCCTATACCACTGCATGGGATGGATGTGACCCAGACGAAGCACCCAGCATTTAGCCTTGTTGAATGCCATACGATTAGATGTGGCCCATTGATCTAGCTTATCCAGATCCCTCTGCAAAGTCTTCCTATCCTCAAGCAGGTGTTGTCTGCAAACTTACTGAAGGTGCTCTCAATCTCCTCATCAATATCATTGATAAAGATATTGAACAAAACTGTTCCCATTCCTGAGCTCTGGGGAACACCACTCATGACTGGCCACCAACCAAATTTAACTCCATTCACAGTGATGCTTTAGTCCCAGCCATCCAGCCAGTTTTTCACCCAGCAAACAGCACATCCATCCAAGCACATGAGCAGCCAGTTTCTCCAGGAGAATGCTGTGGGAAACGTTGCCAAATGCTTTGCTAAAGTCCAAGTAAACAATATCCACAGACTTTCTGAATAGCTTTCAAAATACTGGTCACAAGAATATTAAAATGACTAAGTAAATCACAATAGAATGAAGAAAAGAGACTATATTAAAATTAGAAAAATTATGTTCAGTTATCACTATCACAAAGAAACTTGATTATAATCTGTTTTGAAGAGTATGTGTATGGTGGTGTAGTAGAAATGGAGAGTGAAGAGCAAGACTGCTTCTATAACTTGTAAGGTAGCATATATTTTCTCTTAATAAAATATTGATGGTCACGGAGATCTGCTTTGGTTAATTGACAATTTGTGGTGTAATCCTAATTTACAGGAATGTTAAGAACCCAAGCCCTGGTGGCAGAAAGATATTCTGCTTCCTAGGGAGTTCCTATCCACAGGCTTCAGAAAGTGTATTAATGTGTGTTTGGGAAGAATGGAGGAGAAAACACTGCAGCCAGACTTACAATACCTACCTCTTAAGAAAACTGGCAAGTCCAGAAAATATCCAGAACACAATTTTGTTTTGCCTTTTATTTATTATTATTATTATTATTATTATTAATTATTATTTCTATGTGGCTTTATAAGTTTCCATCAAAAATAATTTAACGCTGAGAAATGCTCCACAAAGACTGCTGTGGCTGAAGTCCTCTTCCTAACTACATGATGCCACGCACTTTTGAAATCTAAATAACAATTAGCTCAGTTGGTAAAAACTGCAGTAAAGATAAAGAAATGCTCTCTGTAACAGAAAGGGAACAGCAAATATTAGGCAGTTGATGTATTCAGTAAGATTCTCTGACAGGGCAATACGCATTGAGGAATGCGATTGGGGAGCAAAGAGGAATGAAAGACAATGTAAAAATAGCAGCACTGTAAAGAAGACTGAGGCAGAACATAAAATTAACAAGCTAATGGTTTGAAGGGATAAAATACTGAATTCACTATGGATGGAGGTGGTACAATATGCACAGTAGGAAATAGAACATTATACTAAAGGCAGAAGCAAAGGTTAGAATGTGTTTCCCTGAAGGATTAGGTTATTTATTCAGAATAATATATTTTTATTTATTAATTTTTTTCAGATTATGTTCTCAAGTATAGAAATGTCATTTACATTTACCTCGAGTTATCTGCTACATACATAATGCATACATATGTCTATTTATTTATGCACATATGTATGCATGCATACAGAGACTTTAGTCACTTTTGACATGAGAATGAAAAGACTATGATTATGTTTCTAGAACACAGATACAGTGAAGACTATTTTCTGAAAATAATAAATTCTCAGAAAGTCTGAACACATTTCCCAGAGTGATACACTCTGCATGTTTGAATTAATGGTCCTGCATGCACCCTTGTTAGTGTTAAGCATGCAGTTTAAATAAAGAAATCACGTTCCAGACTCCAAATACAATTTGCCAGCTTTGCTTCTAGGAAGTGTGAAAGCAGCAAAAGTGAGAGTCATTTCACCGTCTGTTCAGCAGCTCACCTCCTTAACACACAAAGGTGCAGAACATGCAAAGTTTAGTAAGTTTTCAGGCATGAGGATAGTAGAAGTGAAGACATGGTATTTTATATTAATCTTATAAATGTATTTTAATTGGAATTCAATATGCCCAAATCTTAAAAAATTGCTAGCAATGTCATTCATATCTTCCCATTAGATCTCATTTTCACAAACCTGTGTAATTTTATGCTAATACTTATAGCAGTTAATTCAAAATATGACTGCTGAATGATTTGGGATTATTTTTTTTTAAGGGATTAAAAAATGAGAGAGAGAATGGAGACCATATAAGAGAGAGGGTCCTTCAGAAAGAAAAATGAATATCAGAAAGATTTTCTAAGTATTCTCACCATATAAACTAGGCTTCATTAGTTCTTAATCCAGCTGTTATCGCTATTAATATGTGCATGTATACCTAGAGAGGTGCGCATAGTGTATATCCACAGGTACTTGCTGTGGAGTCTTGATTACTGTCTGAAAATGCTACATGTTATAATAAATAATGTATTATTATAAATAATAATATGCAGATAATAAAATGCCAAATGAGATCTTGCACTCTCCTGCACTCAGACTTGATCTGCAGTAACTTGAATGTTTACATAGGCAATGACAAAATCTGAAAGTAGCTCATTACTTCATAATAATGTGAAGGTTAATGAGTGTCAACAGTCTACCTGTATGATGTTCAGGTTTACAAATCAGTTTGAGTGCAAATCAAAGTCACTAGAAAGTGCGCTTTCTTGCCCCATATATTCAGTTACGCTGTCCATGTGGTTGCCTCTTTCACACTGCTAGCAATTTAGACTGTTCTTTATTCTTATCATTGATGCATTAACTTCCCTTTGTGCTAGGAATATGGACTTCTACATCAATTCTTAGTAGTTTACCTTTGCTGTCTGCTCTCAAATGAACATTAAAGATGAATAGGCAGTACTGAGCAGTGCTTTGATGGGAGTCAGACACAACAGGTAGGTCCATTCTGCAGCTGTGAAAGCAAGGGGCAGCTCATGGACTCCCACACAAGCAGTCTCATCAACTCTGTTGTGCTTGCTTGTAAAGGGTAATCACCATAATTGGGAATTGAAATATGTTGCACAGGTAAAAACTGTAACATATTGTATAATTTGAGTCCTTGGTGAAACTACAAGGCAGGAAAGCAGTATCCACCTGCAGATGGACTATATATTACCCTCCCTTGGCCTCATCCAGTGCATCCAATACTACATTTTCCCAGGTTCTCTAGGGTAGCTTATAACAGAAAACATTGTGTTATTTGAGTTATTGTTCATCTCTGCCTTCCAACAGTAGCTAAAAAGGGAAGGTAAATCATGTTTAGCCTCTGTACCTGCCAAACAGTACTACTGCTTTGGGAAGTAACCTGTCACAACTCCTAATAAAGAGCACAGAAGAGAGCTGTAGACCAGGGAGCAACACTGTGACATCCTCCAATGCTCTTCTGAGTGTGATATGACAGTGCAGTACCTACTAAGTCTTGTGGCTGTTTGCATTCTGTCAGAACACAGCCTTGACAAAAATTAAAATAAAATAAAATAAAATAAAATATAAAAAAATAACTGCAGACATTCTCAAAAATGCCAGAATGCAAGTGATGATACTTGGATTTTTCAGTTTGTTGAAAATATTAGTGAGTAAGTTGCCTTCTTGATGAAGTTTTTCAGAACATTTTTACACTCACACGTATTAAATCTTACATATGTGATTTCTATACAACTGAGATCTCACAACTTAACAACTTTTTTATTATTTTTATTTATTTCATTTTATTTCTATTTTATGTTTATGTTTATTTTTTATTTCTATTTTATGTTTATGTTTATTTTTTATTTTTATTTTTATTTTTATTTTTATTTTTATTTTTATTTTTATTATTTTTATTTTTATTTTTATTTTTATTTTTATTTTTATTTTTATTTTTATTTTTATTTTTATGTATCTTGTTCCTTCAATGCATTCCACCATGCTCCTTTGTATGGTTATAGGTTTTCACGTAGGTCTGGTGCAGATAACTGGTTGCAAACAGAGGTTTGGGTTCCTTAGGAAGACATTTTTTTCTTGTTATTCATGCAGCTGAATTTCTTGCTGAAGCCATAGCAAAAAGAATTAAGCATGGGTTAAGGACCATTTACCCTCTTCAGATTTGTGTGATACAGATGTTTCACACATTTCAATGCTGGTTCTTGAAAGTGGGTGTTTCCCCAGCATTTTTGCTACACTACTGGCCAAAGCTCTCCAGCATCTCCTTGTCTCTCATTGCTCCCTGTGCAACCATCCACACAGGACACACCTTTCGGCAGGATCAATATTAAAAAGTCAGTTACATTTCTTCATAGAACTAGTTGCTAAAACAGTTAAAACCACTTCAGGCTGGAATAGAATTTGATCCATGCAGTTGAACAGATTTCCTCTTGTTCTTGACTTCAAACAGCAGGAAATGAGACTTTTGTGTGGAAACAAGAGGGAAAGAATAAAAGAAAATCCCATAGGAAGGGATTTCCCAAAGAAAGAATCAGAAATTACTAAAGAAGTTTGACCTTGAAAATAATTTGGAGAGCAAGTTTCCATGTAGAAGACTAATTCCTGCACTGCTGATTCCTATTGCTTGAGCCTGCTGTATGCAGGGAATCATATGACTGTACCGTAACTTCCTTGTAAATATACAGAAATATCTGAGTCTGCCCTCAGTTTTCTACCTCAAAGTAAGATCACCAGTAAATCCCACATGCTGGCTGACTACTTTGTTTATAAGTGACAATATTTTTAATCAATTTACTATTAGAAAGGAATGCAAAAGCCCTGACAGTTTCAAACACTGGAGCACAAAGTGTTTTGTCTTGTGATGATGCATTAATTCAAAGCACTGCTGTTTTGATAATGGTTAAAAAAAATAGACAATAAAAAGCATACAGTAGAAAACTTGAATTTATGTAAAACCTTCTGTACAAATAATAATCTTGGAGCACTTTATTCAAGAGCCAGAGAAAAACAAACATTGCCTTGTTCAGCTTGGGGGGAAAAGGTACGATGCTGACAGAGATTTATAATGTGAAAATAATTCGCTTCACTTCATTATTTTCAAAGGGGAAGAGAACAAGCATGACCTGATGATGATTAACAGCAAGCAATCACAGACAGGCTCCAAGGAATTGGTGGTTGCATAAGCTCTTGTACAAAACAAATTTTTGGTTGTGATTATTTATCTTATTATACATTGTATACTTTACCTTTTTTTTTCTTTTTTTTTCCTTCTTACTAGCTCTCTAGATTAAATTTAATTACAAAGCAGCCAGATCAGTACCTAAAGTAGAATTCAATAGTGTGCAGCAAAATTAAAGAGATTAACACACTTTGTGGGATAAAAGTTTAACTTTTGAATAAGGGTTTTCATGAAGTTGCACAAGGAAATTATCAGTCTAATAAAAACACTTACACAAGACTAGATATCCAAAACATTGATTTATCTTAACTTTCTGTCAAGACCGTGCTCCCTTTGTCAAAGATATCACTTGCTGAGATGGAATATAAAAAAAATCCATTTTTTTTGTGCTTTGGTCAACTTTTCCACAAACGTGGTAATGATGAACTATGTCAACATCAAAAAGCCAATTCTAGTTGTCACTCTGCATGAGCATGTCAGAACTTAAGGGTAACAGTGAACTGATTTAATTAATATATCCAGGTTTGTTTCATTACTCCGTATCTGGTTAACAAGTGAGAAGAAACAAAATGAAGAGGTCTCAAGACACCAAGAGGTCACCAAATCCAATGACTTTAGAGAAATAATGGAAATGACTGACTCACATGAGCTCAACTGTGCAAATATACAACTTAGAAAAAACTGTGCAAATATACAACTTAGAAAAAAGAGTTTAAACAGTTTAGCATCATTCACAGGGAACAGTAAATACTGTGGAAGATCAAATGTCTTTTTCTACCAATTATTCTATGAAATACATAAATGCTTATTGTGCCAAGGCCTGGCTTAACTTGAAATTAACCACTACGGGCAAACAAAGGTGCATTCAGTGATTTGTTCCCACCATTGTTTGCATCAGCACACTCTAGACTTGCTATGGTAGACTGAATCAGGATTAGTCTTAGAAAGGGGAAGAAGTGATAAATATTTGGTCTATCTATAGCTTCTCTAGACTGAATCCATCCTTTAGTTTTATTTCAATGTGTTATTTTATCCTTTCGTGCCTTGCCTTGCTTTGCCTTTTTTTTTTTTTTTAATATTTTTTTTATTTAATGCTTTTGTTTCCTTGCTAAGCTGCCTAAAACTTTGGAGGTGATTCTGGAGATATAGAAAATTTCTTAAAAATAATTTTAATCCAGGAAGCTATGGGAAAATTTACTTTCCTGGATATCATGTAGGCCTTCTCAGATGCCTAGCCTACTTCCCTAGAAAGTAGCAATAATTACTTTGCCAAATTTGTTGGTAAATTATTTATTTATGGATTAGGGATACAATAGCTTCAAGCATGAATGATATCTAAATGCTAAATCATCAGGGTAAGCAACACCCTCTTTTATCGATATGTTCTCAAAATCTTGCTCTGCCAGTGATATTTGACCCTTCCAGGAGCCCAGTGAGGAGTAACAATGATATTTTTATTATTCACTGGGGTTCCTCTGGGAACAATCATAAAGTAGTGTCTTCATGTTTGCTTTTGTTCCTCATTATGAAATTAAAAAATTCCTAAAAAATCTTTTTAATATATATATATATATACATACATTTATTTATATTGTTTGTTTGTTTGTTTGTTTTCATGTCCAGGGTGAATGCTCTGCTTACATAACAGGTTGCTTTGGAATAGACAGCCTGTAGGTTGTCTAGGCAAAGGTAGGTATTTCCTGTTTTAAGGTATCATTACTCATGGAAAGAGATGTACTCTTCTTAGAAAATTTGGTATGAATTTTTTAAAACTGTGGACTGGAGAGCATTATTTTTCATAATGAATCACTTTAACACATCTCTTTCCCCTCTCCTTCCCTCCCCATCTAATTGTCCTTCCATAGATGATTAAATTCTCCAACTCCAAATTCTAAGTCCCTTTTACTACATGATACTCTCTTCCTATACTTAATTGTCACATCAAGGATCAGAGCTCAGATAACTCTCTCAGGGTTTCAGTTAAATTCTCTCTAACTTTTTTTTTTTTTTTTTTCCCTGCGGGTATGTTTATGTGACCTCAAGTGAAAGAGTTAGCTTGTTTTATGGAAATACCTCCTACAGCTGTACAGCTGGAGATTTCTGATGCTCAGCTGAGACACTCTAACAGTGTGTATATGTTCTTACTCTGTTGTTATGACAGGCACAGTTAGTTAGCTGAGCCCAATTACATCTTTCATACATAAATATGGGGTTGGTAGGTGCTCTCTTGTCAGCATTCTCATTCTTTTATCAGGCAAGACTGGTGCAACCTGAACCTGGGTCTTTGCATGTGAGTAGTGTGTCTGGCTCACTGTGCCACCTAGCCTTCAAACACAGTAAAGAACTCCTTGAATACAAATCATTTATAACCTTTGGCTTTGCATCTAATAAATGTTTCAATGCTTGGTGTTTGCTTTAAGTTGTTTTCCATGCAGTTGGAAAATTTCATCTTCTTCTCTGACCTCATAAGCATTTACAGCCTCTGTCAACTGTGGAGAGATAAATGGGATAGATAAGCATGGCTGTTAATTTATCCAAAGAAAGAGAAAAGAACCGGCACTGAAATCAGAAAAGTTGGGTTGTGCTTTATTGTGTGTGTGTGTGTTTGTCTTTCTTTTTTCTTTTTTCTTTTTCTTTCTTTCTTTCTTTCCTTTTCACTTACATAAATTTCTTGGCATTGGAAATGGTAATTGGCATTACACCAGGAACCTGAATACCATTTCTCCAAGATGTATTTACTAAAGCATGATACTCACAATAAAATCTACTCTAACCATTTTACAGAAGAGTAGAATCAAGTTGTGATCTCTCTCATGCTATCAATATTCTGTTTTGAAATGACTGTTGTTATTTAAGGAAACCAAATGTAAAAATCTATACTGTTTTCACAATGTTTTATTCTCCATTAAAATTTTCAGTGTCAAGTGATGAAGAAATATCCCAAAGGGTACAGATTCTAAGAAGCATTGATATTTTAGGTGTTCTAAACTAACTCTATATTAATACAGTTTATACTGTATATCTCATTTTAAAAAATAGATACACTGAAACAGGAGGGCTTTTTATCTATCTAATAAAAAGAGAGATCTACATAAAATTTGCAGATAAATCAAATCATCTAGAGCTATATTTTGGTGTCATTTTCAGTAGTGTGCTAGATCTACTTAAATAAATTGAATTGTTCTTGATTTGTAGTTCAGAAGTGGTGTAATTTGAAAACATTTCAAAGTATAGACTTTTACAGGTAATACAGCCTTTTTATGACAAGTGGGCTTTATTATTTTACTCATATATAGACAATTTTATGTTTGATAGAAGAGAAACCAATATTAATTGTAACATAAAAAAAAAGTTAAAAATAGTAATGATCTAATTCCCAAGGTATTTCCAGTTATCTCTTTCTCAGCTATTGTAACGATTAGTTTAGAATACCTATGTGCTTTGATTACAATATCTGCTTTTGATTAGTTTTTTAGTGGTGCACAGTAATGGATTACAAGAGTTACAAGAGTTAAGGAAAATGCATCCAACCTAACAGTTTGTGCCTTGCCTTCAATGAAGTTCATGAGAAGATATATTAACAAGAGCTCAAATGAAGGTGTGAAAATACTTTTTTCAAAATTTCTGACAGTTTCTGATAGGCTGTTTGGGCACACAGTGGACCAAAAAAGTAGATAGCTTACTAAGGATGTTGTGTTTAAGTTCTAGAACTAAGCCCAAACCAGCAGAGTTAAAATGCTATAATTCAGAAAATATTATATTATTATTAATTATATTATTATTAGGCCTTTTCCATGGGCAAAAGCAATACAGACATGTCATTCAAGATAAAAAATATCTGTTTTCATAAAAACAAGAGTATGACATGCATTTAATAAAAGAGAGCAGAAGTTCTTTTCTTTCTGCTCTTAGGGAGGGCAGTCAGGGAGAGTACCACTCTTCTATGTATGCTTTCCAAAATCTGGTTCAGAAATTTTCTGCCCAAGTTGTTTTGACAGTCATTGTCTTAGCTGGCACTATGTTAATAGTTATGTTTCTATAAACCCTTACAGTTCACGTTTTATGTCCTGAGCAAAGTTGCTATCCTCTCTTAATTTGCATCTATCCAAAGTTATTTTGCAGGGAAGTATTAAAAAATATATAAATAAATAAATAAATAAAAAATAAACAATCAATTTGACATTAAACAGTGCTGTCAAAAACGTGACCGTGAATCACTACTCCTTTTTTGAAATCTATGAATATCTTCCCAAAGTCTTCCATTCCTTGATATTGTTTAAATTCCTTATAAATAAACATATCTTTTATAAACTAAATTTAAAGATTTTTGTAATATTCCTGATTACATATTTTCTACTGTCTAATTATCTTCAGGGTTCATATTGTTATCTATCAAGAAAAGGAGATTATACCAAGCTACTTCTTGTGCTGGAGGGATTTAATTGACTTCTGCATATCTTTTGAGAAAATCTGATATGATTTGGTAAGAAAATGATCAACTCTTGACAGTCAATATCTTCCTGCTAAATGTCCAAGCAGAATTATTGTTTTCATGATTGCTTATCGTAAAGGCATATGGATGAACCACTGAAGTTCTCAGATTTTCCCTAACAGTATCTCTACCTCTGTATAATTTTATTATTATCCCTCACTCAGGATTTCCTGGAATAAATTATTTGGTTTTCAATTAATTGCAGCAACTGAAAGTGGAAGCTCTTAGCAAGCCTTTGGCAAATGGCTGGGCATTAGTATTTATTACGGACACAGATGCATGAGAGGTGCAATCAATTTTGTCTTTGTTGGATTTCAACATCAGTGAATTGTTCATTGATTTTGGAATTTGAGAGGATTCTAGGAAACTATTAAACAAATGGGCAATTTTGGGAATCATTTTATATCATATAAGACAGTCTAGACAGTAGATGTCACGCTTTTTACAAAAAGGTCTTTTTCTGCCTTCCTTAGTGCACACTGTCTTCCATCTCATTACTTATTAGCCTATGATAAATTGTGTTCTTTAGATAATTTCTCCCTGAAGTTTAGGTGAGAAAATAAGCAAACATGCAAACATCTCACACAGAGCTTTTGCTTGGTCATCATTATTTTCATTCTCATATGCGGAGATTTACCTGGTATATTTGAGTTCCAGAAGGCCATTAAAAAATATATATATCTTTTTGTGCTTTTGGAATTAACTTGTTTTCCCCTAAGTCTTTGAGATACTTGCTTTTTGTTTGGTTGGTTTTCTTTTGTTGTTAATAATAATAATAATAATAATAATATCTATTATTATTATTATTATTATTATAACTATTATTATTATCATTATTATTCACACTTAAAGGGTTTATCCTGTTAGATTACTCTAACTACATTCTCTGAACTTTGTATGAGAAGTTTGTGTAATTTTGGTAGTAATGTAGAGATGTACTATTTTGCTTCACCTTGCCTTTCAAAACCCCAAATTCCTAGGTAAAAACAAGCAAACAAAACAAGACAAGAAAAAATAAAACCCCACCCAAAACAAAATTCACAAAACCGGATTTATGTGCATAACTCCCACTGAAAAGATGAATGAAAACTTTAGGTATCTAAACTTCTTTTAGTAACTGTCCCTCAAGCACTTTGAAAAGACAACTTCATTACATTATTAGACATCAAATAGTTCATTAGATTATGATCTATTTAGCATTTGTTTCACTGTATCTTTAGAGGAGCATTAATTTGCTGTTTTGTGGCTGGTAACTGTTTCATAATGGTCATGGAAAAGAGTATATATCTTACCGTATAAAATCTTTTAATGCAACAGGGTAAGAAAATAAGGAGAAATCTTTTAAAAGAGGATTAGTTTTCCCTCCCAGGATGTAGAATTTCCATTTCCAAATTTATGCTTTTACTGGCAGCAGAGTACATCTGCCCACTTTAATAGTCTAATCCATCTCATCTCTTGCACGTCTTTAAATGCAAATCTATGTATTTTTTTCAAGATGATGATGCTTTTTTTCCTTTGCCTTTTTTTCTATGCCTATGTACTCATCTATATACATTTTTTTTCCAAAATTGAGACTAGCTAGTAATCAGAGTTACCAAACTATTTTAGTTGTTCTTGTTTCTGACACATAAAATTTCTGCTTATGCCAGACATCATCTCATATATCCTTATCTTCTTATCAAATGGTGTTTTTGTTTAAAAAGTGAATTTTCAATTACATTTCCTTAAAACAAGTCCTTACTGTTTGAACTTAAACACTGAAATACAGAAATATATTTTGTCGTTAATCTAGTTCTGCATTTATTCAGATGTCATAATACCTTTTTTATTTTTCAGTTATGTTAGTCTTCACATCTTCTTTTCTTTTTACTGCTAATCCAGTCATAGCACTCTCACATTTAGAGTATTTTTAGTGATTGTGTTCTACTGAACATCCTCTTCCCATTTCATTTTCTTAGTCCACTCCTTCTTCAGAAAAAAAAATCACTCTCAGTTACAGAAGTTAACCATCATTTCCTACCAGTCACCCTCCACATAACTGCATCTTTCCCCAAGACTTTGAGATTTGTGGGATTTTATCAGGAACTTTAAAATTGACCTTTTAAATAGAATCAATATACTTAGAATGAAAATCTGATTTTTTTATTATTTTTTTTCCTCATGTTAATGGTAAATAAATATTTTTTATCCATGAGATGTTTAAAGATTACTTTGCAATAGGAGTCAAATTGTAATGTATATGTTTAGGCTGGCAGCAGAAATAAAGTTGTTGGTTACAAAAACAAAAAGGAAATCTATCATGGTACATCCCTTCCTATTAAAGTACTAGGTAACATTACATACAGTTACTTCTGAAGTCTTCAGATCCTTTACACTGTTTTCTTGTCTAGTCTACATAAAACTGTTGTAAACTCAGGTACTGACACTTCTTGGTATATATATATATATAAGATTGTCAGGATATCAAATATCTACCTTCTGAGAATTTCTTTTTCATTTTGCCTGGGCATTATTTAGTTTTACATTATTTGTTGCCTGCTGTATCCAAATATACCTTTTTAATATCAAATAATATTTTCATTTCCATCTAATACAATTGCTTAATGCAAGAGATTTCATTGGCTTTGGGCTTGGGATCTCTTGCATTTTTTTCCCATGGAGTTACGGTGTCTTTAGAGGTTCTGCAGATTTCTCTGTGATTTACATACATTTGTTTTCTTAGTCACCTTCTTCAGAGTTCTAAAAGCAGACTCTGGACCCATGTGGACGGTACAGGAGAGGAGAGCATCACTATACTAAGATTCTATAATTCTAGCTCAGTGTACCTGAGTAACCTTTAAGCCTTTTCCAGCCTCAGTCAGTGCTGATGGGGTAAACGTTTCTACTTTTTATTTATTATTTTTTTTTGTCAAATAAAGGAAGAAGATTTGCACTTCAGGTGCAATTGAAGTTATATGAGCTAAAGATTCTCTAATAATTCTCAGGACAGTCTTGTGGCAGACTGTCCTGTTCAATGTCAAGATTATGATTTTTTTTTTTTTTAATTTGTGGTAAATAGTTGATCTTAGAGAGGATTCTATTTCCTCCTTCCAGCGCTTAAAAGGAACAAGGTTGTTTCTTTTTTAATTTTATTTTTAATTTCTTTTCTTTTTTAAAAAAAATTTCTCCTCTCCTCTCCTCTCCTCTCCTCTCCTCTCCTCTCCTCTCCTCTCCTCTCCTCTCCTCTCCTCTCCTCTCCTCTCCTCTCCTCTCCTCTCCTCTCCTCTCCTCTCCTCTCCTCTCCTCTCCTCTCCTCTCCTCTCCTCTCCTCTCCTCTCCTCTCCTCTCCTCTCCTCTCCTCTCCTCTCCTCTCCTCTCCTCTCCTCTCCTCTCCTCTCCTCTCCTCTCCTCTCCTCTCCTCTCCTCTCCTCTCCTCTCCTCTCTTCTCCCTCAGCAGACAGTGATTCACACTGGTGCAACACACTAAAGGAGAGTTGTTCTGCTCAGACCTCTGTAACATCAAGAAAAGTTCCAGTGAGCTCACTCAAAGAGAATATGAGGACTAGTCCCTGGCCACACCTAATGCTGTTGGTTAAACAAGTGCGATTGGTCCTGAAGGAAAGGATGAAAATTGTTTTGCTTGAGGAAATACAATATTGAATTCTACTATGAAATAATACAAACCAAATTGACTACAACACACACTACAGTTAAATCTGAAGCTTAACTATATAACAGCTGTATTACAGTCCAAAAGGGAATTTAGGTAGCCTTTTAAACAAGAAAGTATGTAGTACATTTATTATTGTTGTTGTGTTCTTATATAAAGTAAAAATATCAATAAATTGGACCTGAGTTTCAAAATTTCTTTTCAGTCTAATTGGTTGCCTGCAGGAAAATATGTGATACTCCAGTGTCTGAACTGGTGCAAGTCCATGTATTTCTACTTGAGTTATGTCAATTTACAATGGCTGAAAAATTTGTCAAGCATTTTATTGACTTTCCAGCAAACGGAAAACAACAAAAACAACAACAACAAAACAGCAATGCAATTAATTCCAGATGTTGAAATAATAAGTCAGGCTGATTCAGTTAGTCTGAAAATTATTGAATGTCGCAGCTAAGTTCTGTTCAAAAAAAACAACAACGAAAACAACAACAACAAAAAAAACACAACAGTATAGCACAAGTAAACACAACACACTATTGGAACTTAATATATTTTAGTGTTATTAAGGTGTTATTAAGAAGAATATTAAATACATCTATTGAAACTTTATTTCTGTGTTAAGTAAATAACAAAAAAGAGAAAAAAATAAGACATTTGTTAATTGATCTGATTCAGACTGTACTGATAAAAAATTGTGTACCTCCTCATTGCAGAAATTGTACCTTGGGTCCTATAGTCATGATCTTTGGCTAAAAAAAAAAAAAAAAAAAAAAAAAAAGCTTGACTCTGGACACAATAATTGTGAAAATTGCCAAAAGTAATTCTTACAATAAATAGAAAATATCTTGCTTTAACCTTAGATGTTCATTTATTTCTACCCACTTCTACTGTGAATGTCTGCCTTTATATTTATTTGCTGTTTCAAACCCTTGCATGTTTTCAGAGAAAGTATTACTAGAAGATGTGGGACAGACTGAATTACCCAGTTTGAAAGAGTTCCTCCCACTTCTCTGTAGTTGCTCCGTTTTTAGTTCCTTAATTCTTTTCCTTCCCTTCACCTGCCATTTCTGTATAGAAACTTTTAGTACCCATGAGCATACATGGTTCCTCTCTACCCCAAGCACATGGAAGTACTGAGATCCTCTCCTGGTGAGGACACTGGGGCTAGGAGGTTGGCAGGTAGAGGTCTCAAGGTTTGTTGTGACAGGTGAGTGTGTAGCTTACAGCTGAAGTACTGGTTTGTGGAGAAGGGTTGAGTCTTAGACCTTCACCTTTTACAGATATCATGATCTTACTGTACTTTGGTTGTCTTAATGTATCACTTGTCTCATTACCTGTCTTCTCTTTCTGTAGATGTGGAAATTCTTCACTCTTGCCCAAGATTTCTTTTCCTAGGAGACAATATGAAAGAGTAGAATAATCTTTTTTTGTTTATCTCTCCCCCTCTCTCTCTCTGTTCCTGAGAAGGCAAGGAAACAATATTTTTTCTTGAATAGAGTTGAAAGTTGTTGGAGGGCTAGAGGTTTTATAGCATTAGAAGACTACTTCTAACAAAGGGTACTTTGCCAAATTAATACTGTAGCTACTAACTCAGTCTTTCAAATTATTACTCTTACAGATAAGTATTGAGGAAACAACTAAGATATTATACTGTTTCTGAGGAAGTAGGAGGTGTTACAGAGAGCATGACATGATACAGAGTTCATCCAGTCATTTATTGTTAGGGTCATACACAGCATTACTACCTGGCAGTTTTCCAAAGCTGCTCACTCCTTCTGAAGAGTTTACCTGTATAGTTTTTTTGTTGTATTATACATACCATGTTTGCTTTGCTTTCCATATAAAAGCTGGTTTCACAGAATCACAGAATGGTTGAGGTTGGAAGGGATCTCTAGAGGTCATCTAGTCCAACACTCCTGCTTAAGCAGGGACAAGTAGAGCATGTTGCCAAGGACCATGCCCAGGTGGCTTTTAAAGATCTCCAAGGAGGGAGACTCCACAACCTCCTGGACAACCTATTCCATTGCTCAGGCAGCCACACAGCAAAGAAGTGCTTCCTGATGGTTATATGGAACCTCTTGTGTTTCAGTTTGTGCCCATTACCTCTTGCCCTGTCACTGGGCACAACTGAAATAAGCCTGTCTCTGTATTCTTTGCATCTTCCTTTCAGGTGCTTATAGACTCTGTGTTCATTCTAAACCTACGTTGCTTCTCTATTTCCAATATTAAACCAAGGATGGAAGTTAATTTTAAACTTACTGCAAGATAGGATCCAATATTTAGAAAAGTTATGGGTAAATGTAGCATATATTTCATGGCTTGAGTATCCGCATCTGAGCCATATGAAGAAAACACTTTTGTTCAATAAGAAATGCTTATGCTGATTCTTGGAAGAGACATGGCTATAAAAGTGTAACACTATTTGGGTCCTTCAAGATTTACTCTCCCAATGATTTTCTCAGTACATTACAGAACTAGTTACAACTGTAATATAATGCAGATATGATCTGTGTTTAAATGAGGAAAACTGAACTACTGTATTCTACACCACAAACCATCTTGTAACTAAGGATCTCCTCAGAGCCAATCTCAAACAAGAGAGAGAGGCATATAAATTTTTTACTTCACAACACCCTTCCTCCCACTCCTGGGATTTTTCAAAAATCACTTTATTCACCTCCTGGAGTGGAATACAGAAGCTATTTAACTGTGCATACAACCGTTTCAGAGAAAAAAAAAAATATATATATATACATATATATATATATATCGTATTGTTTAGAATGAGAGGAATATTTTCATAAGCCAAATCATAGAATCATGGTTTGGGTCAGACTGGACCTTAAAGATCATCTAATTCCAATCTCCTCTGCCATAGACAGGGATAACTCCCACTAGCCCAGGTTGCTCAAAGCCCCATCCAACCTGGCCTTGAACACTTCCAGGGGCGTGATATCTGCAGCTGCTCTGGAAAACCTTTTCCAGTGCCTCACCACCCTCACAGTAAAGAATTTCCTCCAAATATCTAATCTAAATCTGCCCTCTTTTAGTTTAAAGCCCTTACTCCTTGTCCTATCACTACACTCCCTGATAAAGAGTCCCGCCCCAGCTCTCCTGTCGGCCTAATTTAGGTATTAGAAGTCTCCCCAGAACCTTCTCTTCTCCAAGCAATGCAAACATAGCAGAATTAAGGAAATTTTGCTACTGCTGCATGCTTGTGTAAGGCTTTATTGCATGTTTAATGGTGGCAAAAACAAAAAATGGCTTTTATATAAGTGACTGCCCTGTAACAAGCAAAAAAAGTTCCCTTAACAGAATGACATATAAAGTTTGAATTTCCCATGGTTACTCTTGTTTTTACACAGATATTATTCTATTGAATCAATGGATATCTAGATGGTAAAATTGATGTGCAGTGGAAACATTAATCCAAAAAATATCTGAACATTTATTCAAGGGAAACATATTGCCTAATATACTGCCTGACAAAACTTTCTTTAGATCAGATCCTCAGCTAAAACAAAATGGCTCACTAGTTTTTCCAAAGGAAAACAACTAGACCATTTCGCCTTGCTTAGTTTGTTAGAGTTGTTAATGTGGTCACAAACTCAGGTGTTAAGGATGTGGGCCCCTCATAAATACCATTTAGACAAATTACATAGTCCACTTGTCTGACATCACCTTAATAAATATCAGTTTTCTGGTATTTAGTAACTTAGTCATCAATCTGCAGAAAAGTTACATGTCAAATTTTGTGGTTACTTATAAGTGTGATTACTGCAATAGGGTAGTCAGACAAAGTTAACTGTGCACGCATAAGGGTACATAAGATTGTATGTGAATTCTCTTTGTCTGTACAGGGGGTATTTATATATACGTAAAGTGTATGCATATAAACTTATGCATAGTTTTTCAGAAAATACAGTATAATGCACTACAAATGTATCTTAGATTAAAATTGGGTATAGCAACAATTCCATGACAATACAGACTTTGTTATTTAAGGAGTTTTTCTTATGATATTTTTTTCTCTGTTGTTTGAAGTTTGTTGTCTCAAGAAAATCTTATGAACTCATAACAGGGCCTGTATATTCATCCGGTTTTATCAGCTAAGAATAATATCAAGATGACTGGGAAATAATGTACTGCTCTGACAGAGACTGAGTACATTGATATAGAGTTTGCATTCTCTGATGCAGCAAGATATATTACAATGGTTTATTGCCACTCTAATACTTTTTCATGATAACACAATAAAGGTGACCATTGAAAATAAATAAATAAATAGACAGATACTACTGCTAATTTCAAACTGCACTCCCTCCTGGTTGAATTTGCTTCACTGTTGGTCCTTTGTCTTTCTATATTTACTATGTCAGTGGAATTCAGTGCATAGCTAGTAGATTCTGCAGAAGGGAAGCGTGCAAAAATATTTTGCTGTTGTGATTTAATCTGGCACCATACTGCCATTCACTGACTCCCCTGCAGTGGGATGAGGGAGATAATGGGAAAAAAGTAAAACTTCTGAGTTGAGATAAAGACAGTTTAATAGGACAGAAAAGGAAGGGGAAATAATAATAATAATAACAATAATAACAATAAACAATAATAAAGTACAAAGCAAGTGATGCACAATTCAGTTGCTCGCCACCTGCTGACTGATGCCCAGCCAATTCCTGAGCAGTAGCTGCCCCCCATCTAATAAAAGATATATTTTATTAATAAATGAGAAAATGAGGAAAAGAAGCAGGATGAGCTTTGAAAGACGGAGCTAAAGGTGAGAAAAAACAGCTATGAAATTAGAAGGGGAAAGACAAGTGGACAGGAAAATGCAAGAGAAATGGCACTTGCATTTGAAGTGGTGTGCGATTGCAGGCAGATCCAGAAGTGACAGAGAAACCAGCATGCGGCAGATGCAGTCTCACTGGGAGACTTTGCTGTGGCTTCCAGGTTGATTGCAGGAGTGTGAGATGAGCACGTATGGACTGGTAATCACTTTCAGTGACTCTGTTTTTTATGACTCATCTCAGAAAGGATGAGCAGCATCTGAAGGTAACCACAAAATGAACATCTTAAAGTTGTAACAGGCTGACTTGTGCCATTTGTCCTCTTTGTTACTGTCTGTCATGTGTATAGATTAATGTTAGGTTATTTCCTACTCTTGTTGCAGTCTTTTGCTATGATAATAAAGTATGAGAATTTGAATGTCTAGCATGTCCTTGGAGTACAGGAGCATTTGACATTTTCCATTTTACTACCTAGATCTGTCTTCCCCAGAAATGAATATGGCTGTAAATGTTGATGAGTAGAATGAGTTGGCAACCAAAATTAAGAATATTCTAAAGGTCAAGTTAATTTACTACTACCAGCCTTGGTGTGCCGTATTCTAGCCACTAAACAATATCACAAACTCTGTGGTATAAACAAGGGAAGATCACACAGGTTTTCTTCAAAACAGTGAAAACAGTAACAGATGATAAACAAGACACTGCTTACAATGCACATATAGATAGTGATTGAATGGTCTTTTCTTTTTTCTCTTTTCTTTTCTTTTCTTTTCTTTTCTTTTCTTTTCTTTTCTTTTCTTTTCTTTTCTTTTCTTTTCTTTTCTTTTCTTTTCTTTTCTTTTCTTTTCTTTTCTTTTCTTTTCTTTTCTTTTCTTTTCTTTTCTTTTCTTTTCTTTTTTCTTTTCATTTTCTTTTTCTTTCTGTTTTCCTTTTCCTTTTCCTTTCTCTTTTTCTTTTCCTTTTTCTCTATTGCACATCAAAATGCAAAATCAAATGGCAACATTCTAAAGAGAAATGTAAATATGACATTTGTCAATCCGGACTGAAATGGTTGCAAGAAATTTATGTGTTCTCATAAAACACATCTGTGATATTGCCATAATTTGAGCCAAATACAAACTGTAATTTTAATGACAAAATGCTTCTGTTGTTTAAAGCTTGCACAAAAACATGATTATGTCTGTTGTTCTGATCTCATCAAACTGGAGAATACTGATAGCCAACCCTGGACATATGCTTCTATTATTAAACCTAATCTATCTTCACATCAGTTGCACTCCTGTTGCATTGAGCATTTTAAAAATATAGATTCAGAATTATTTTGGACAGATTATGTTACAAGGGGAAATATTTAAAGCAGCACATAGGATTGGAGAAGGTTTTAAGTGAAAGTATTTAATTTCAAAATAAAACGTCTAGTGCAGACAGGACACATATCAGTGATGCTGCTTCTCTGATTTTTTTGTGAACAGGAATTTATGGCCGTTGTCTCCAATTTGGCATGGTGGGATATCAAGTTTCACAGAAAACAGGAAAATAAAGTCAGCTTATCCGTCCTTTATATCCCTTGCTAGACCTTTTTCCATACTAAAATATCTATGCCAAACTTACTGAAAGAACACTAAATAGGTTTGGAGGAAGCTTTAAGGAAAGATAGAGCCATTCTGAGATGTGCTTAAAAATAGGTTTTAAAAGTGTTTGTGTTTTTTGTATGTTTTTTTTTTTGTTTGTTTTTTAATGAAGAATTCAAACCTCATTCTTTTAATTTAGCAAAATACTAATGAGGATATGGTAAGTAGTTGGATTTTGCTGGGACTTGTAATAATAAAAAAATCTATCAAATTCATCTTTATAATGTGTTAATTATTTTAAAATCTGACTGAAAATTAAAATTGTTACAGCATTGTTAGAATATATTTTATTTTGTTGTTTGTAGTACTATAAATAAAATAAAACCTGTGTTATCTAGAAACTTTACTGCAAAGTGTTTTAGAATCATAGAATATCCTGAGTTGGAAGGGACAGACAAGGATCATCGAGTCCAACTCCTGGCTCCACAAAGGACCACCCAAAAATCAAACCATGTGTCTGAGGGCATTGTCCAAATGCTTCTTGAACTCTGGCAGGCTTGGTGCCATGATGTGGTAGTTTTACTCAGGTGAGCAGCTGAATTCCACCACGGCCACTCTCTCACTCCCCCTTCCTCTTTGAGGAGGGGGAGAAAATACGACACAAGGAGGTCAAGGGTTCAGATAAGGACGGGGATATCACTCAACAATTATCATAATGGACAAAACAGACTCAGCATAGGGAGATAGTAAGATTTATTGCCTATTACTAACAAGTTAGAGAAGTGAAAAAAAAGGGAAAGAAAACAAAAATGCCTTCCCCCCATCGACCCTCTTTCACCTCCTCCCCCTGAGCGGCACAGGGGAACAGAGGAATGGGGGCTGCGGTCAGTCTATAGTGTTTCATCTCTGCTGTTCCTTCACGGTCACTCTCTTCCCCTGTGTTGTGGGGTCCCTCCCACAGGATGCAGTCCTTGGTGAACTGATCCAGCGTGGGCTTCCCACAGGCAGCAGCTCTTCAAGAGCTGGGTCCGTACCACAGGGTCCATCCCTTAGGAGCAAACTGCTCCAACCTGGGTCCCCACGGGCAGCAGCTCCTGCCAGACCCCCTGCTCCTGTGTGGGCTCCGCTCCACAGGCTGCAGCTACGGCTCAGGGCCTGCTCATAAAGGGGTTCTCCACAGGCTGCAGCATCCGTCGGTGCAGGTCCACCTGCTCCACCATGGTCTCCTCCACAGGCTGCAGCATGGAACCCTACTCCACTGTGGGATCCATGGGCTGCAGGGGGACAGCCTGCTTCACCATGGTCCTCACCACAGGCTGCAGGGGACTTCTGCTCCATGCCTGGAGCACCTCCTGCCCTCCTTCTTCACTGACTTTGCTGTCTGCAAGGCTGTTCCTCACTCCTCTCACTCTCCCAGCTGCTGAGTAGCAGCATTTTTCTTCCCTGTCTTAAATATGCTCTCACAGAGGCGCAAATAACACTGCTTATTGGCTCGGCTCTGGCCGGCATTGGGGCTCTTATCTAACATGGGGCAGCTTCTGGATTCTTCTCACAGAAGCCACCCCTATGGCCCCCTGCTACCAAAACCTTGCCACTTAAACCCACTACACATGACCACTGCACTGGGGAGCCTGTTCCAGTGCCTGACCACCCTCTCAGTGAAGAACCTTTTCCTAACACCCAGCCTGACCCTCCCCTGTCCCAGCTCCATGCCATTCCCTCGGGTCCTGTCGCTGTCCCCAGAGAGCAGAGCTCAGCGCCTGCCCCTCCGCTCCCCTCGTGAGGGAGCCGCACGCTGCCATGAGGCCTCCCCTCAGCCGCCTCTGCTCTGGGCTGAACTAGCCAACAGACATCAGCTGCTCCTTATACATCTTGTCTTCTAGACCCTTCACTATCTTTGTAGCCCCTCTTTGGACACTCTAATAGCTTCATGTTCTTTATGTGCAGTCGTACCCCAAACTGCACATAGTAAGAGAATAACACAAGAGAGACGTAAGATATAACACAAGAAGTCTTATAAGGTAATGGTTATGCATGAGAAAATAAACACAAAAGAAAGCTTATATCCAATTCAACAGTAGGTTGTTCTGAAGGTCAAACAAAAGAAAACATATTTTTGCAGACAGTGTTTATTCTTGTGCTTCATTTTTCCTACATTATTTCTTCTTCTTCTGGCTGAAATGTATCTCTTTGGAGGCAGCTTGAGACCATCCTTTTGTTGATTACCAGATGGCTTTTTTACCTCACAGATGCAGGATCAGGGCTTATGACCACACCAGACTGGTTAGTGACCAACAAAAGTATCATTTCTAGCTTTGGTTATTTACTAATCTTAGGATCTGTAGAGTCTTCATACATAGGTTTACCTTTAATGAATTTAATTTAATTTGCTTAAATTGAGTGATATTTAGAAAAAGAAGGAAGAATCAAGAAATTAGCAAGAGACTTTTGGTTAGTCACATTTCCCCTTGTTCCTCTAGCCCAGGCTAGGAGACCTCTTTCTCTCAATACAAACGTGCTCACACTGCAGAATCCTTATCTTATTCTAGCGATACTCCTAATATAACTGATCTGAATAGGTTTATCTGCAAAAAAATCCCTTGGGCATTTTGCAGAGATGGATGTTTGCAAGTGCATCCTTAGAAATCCAGCTCCCATGAAGTGAAGTAGAAAAGTGAAGGCATAGAAACACACTAACAGCCCTTCTTTCTGAAGACCTGAAATGTCCATCTACTGGGTATTTATTCTGGAAGATGAAACAATCTCTGCTCCAGGGACAAAGGAGAACACCCAGCATTAGTCTGGACTCTGTGGGCCACTAACCTATTGCATGGCAATGGCCTTTGGCATTTTTTGCCTGGGCTGAGGACACAATGTTGTGTAACCACCAAAGGGAAGACAAGGCAGTCCTGGTGGTTCCTGAAGATCTTTTCCTGAAGATACCCCAGTACAGAATAGTTTTGAGGTAAACAGAATTCTAGCTGAATTAAGACTTAAAACATTTAAGTAAAATGTATTTATGGTGATAACTGCCATGGTGATAGGGATTAAAAGCTGGAGGAGACTGCAGACAGGCAATGCGATCTCTGGAAATACTTTATGGAAATACTTTTTAAAAGCTTGGAGAAGACCCTGCACAACCTAATGTAATATCACAGCTTGCCCTGCGCTGAGTGAGGTATCATACTTGATGGCATCCTAGGGTTCTTCCAAATTTCTTTGATTTTTGTATTTGGTTCTAGTGGGCCCTTGAATTCCAGAGAAATCTTAGATGAGTATGTGAAGGGAATTACACAGATGGGTCCGGTCTCAGGACTAGCATTCCCTTGTACACCAAGATGACAATGTCTATGTTTGATGAAGACTTCAGTAACTACTAACTTAGAAACTACTATAAAGCCATAAAAAATATTTTTATGCTATTATTAGCTCGGCTTTCATAACTGATTAATTGTCTGTTAGTAATTCTTTGTTTAATCTTTGCTTTTGAGGGCAAACAATACAGAATTAACAAAATTTAGAAGATTCAAGAATTTAAGTAGTAACAAAATTTCAGTTAGCTTCACAAAGGATCACACAGTGAGAATTGTTTCTCAGTACCCTTTAATAAGTACAGTGCTAGACTCTCTGATATAAATCTCCTTATTTGCACCTAGCATGGATGAATGTTTTTTGCTTATGAGCTGATTGGTCTTTGCCAGAGTAATGAAACAGTTGTATTTCTTTTCCTGAAAGGGGGATGGATAATGATGTAGAATTTTAATATATTTCTTTCTTTCTTTTTTTTTTTTTTACTTATTTTTTTACACCTATATATTCTCAAATAAAATTAGAATATATATATATATATGTGTATTTCTTGTATTTTCCTATGACTCAGATGTTCAAATGTGATGACTATTTCTGAAGTCAGTATATATCATTTTCCGCTTAAGATGCAGAGAGGATCTGGGAGATAAGTATTCATAAATGGATTTTTCATTTCTTTTATTTGAAATCCTGATAGGCTTTTGTCTTTTTGACAGGCTTGTTAATGGCTTTCTGGGTGCTAAAAAAATAATAATAAAAAAATCTAACTTTTAATATCATCCATACTTACTGAAGGTTGCCATAATCTGCAGTTTTTCTGCCTGGAATGTGCTGTGCTTATCATAATAGCACTGTGATATTTAAGAATGTTATCCTTGCCAACTAGTGGATGAGCCTTGCTAAAAATGGTTTCTTTGTTTTGCTGACATGAAAGAAAAAGGGAGGAAATCGCAAGAGACTGGGAAAGGATTGGTGGAGTCTGGTGAGGGAGAACATGATTCAATAACTTGTTATTTTAAGAAGATCTCCTTTGCTGCTGCAATGTGTGTCTTGGAGGAAGGTAGAGAGCAGTATATCTTAATCTGAATGTGTTGCTAAAGTACACAGTTAAAGCAGCCTGGAAAGAAGGGTGGCAAACTGCAAGAGAAGCACAGGCAAGAGAGGAAAGTTTCCCCTTCTCCTCTGAGGAAGGCACTGGGGGACAGGGAGAAGGCACCCTCCCTTGTCTCCCTTTACTGTAACTATGTCTTTCTGTCCATGAAGACAAGAAATCACAATATTTGTTGTATTCTCTCTCTCTCTACATATCAAGACACTGAGCATAGTAGTAATTTAATCTAATTAGTTGCCTGAAAGTTCCCATTTTAATCAAAGTAAGTTATTACTTATTATCAATGATTGAGAAAGCCTAGAGGAATGAGAGAGAGGGACCTCCGTAGTGCAATCATTCCGATCCTCTAGGGACCAATTCAGACCACAAAGCACAAACATCTCTCTTAGAATGGGATGAATAGCTCTCCAGAGATGCACCTCATTCTGTTCATTGACTGTAAGGGAAGCTGCAAACACCTAGCAATGATGAGAGAGAGGCACGGGATGCCTAGACAGATTTATGCAAAATTAATTCACTTCTGAATTTCTCATATTATTGACACTGCCAGGAAAAGCCATGATAATGAAATTGAACAATTCTATTACTCTAATTAAAAGTTAAAGAAGAAATTTTCTCTCACAATACTACTCATAAAGGTGAGAACATGATATGGAATATCATTTGTCTAAAAAAGTACAAATAATGTATAATTTTAATAACTGCTAAGGTAAGAATGTCAATTTGAAGTACAAAAATGTTTGTACACTGATCTTCACTAGAGTTATTTTTTTTTTTATTTCTCTTTGCTTCAGCTTTCTTTTACTTAAAAGGAAGTATTTAGATATCTAGAAGCAGAAGAAGTATCAAGAGGAGCAACAGATGTTATCAAAGATGCGGAATAGTTTACATACTAAAAGAGATTAAAATGACTAAGTACTCTCCAACTTAAGGCACAAATAATGACAGACATGGAAAAGTGAAAAGGTAGTAATTATACATTGCTTCCTGTGGTGAAAGAACTCAGAGGAATAGAACAAAATCCCTTGGCAAATATCTGAAACAGAAAAAGGGAATATTGCTTATTTACATCTTGTTTGAAACTGTAGTCATTTGCTGTAGTCCTGTCACCACAACATGATGTTGTGGGTGACAGAAGTTTATATAGATTCAGGAGGTATTTAGATCTATAAAAGTCTGTCAAAATAGTCTCTTCCACAGCAAGTCCCTGAAGGGCTCATTGCCAAAAGCTTTCATAGCATTTCAGGCAACATAACACAATGTGTTTGTCCTGTTGATATGTACTTTCTTAAGACACTTACAGAGAAAAGTTGCTCAGCTAATTAAACCTTTACTTGGTTTGATTCAGAATAATTTCACAGCTGACCCTGTGAAATATTCCAGATATCTGTGAAACATTCTAGAACATCACATGTAAAGGGCCATAACTTTTTGAGTATAGTTATAGTTACAAACTTAATCTACTGTGTTTATTTACCAAGGCCGAGGAACCTTTTAAAAACAAGTCATGTTCCACTGGTATCAGGCAATTTACTGTGGCCTGCAGTGAAGTAATATCACTGTTTTCTCTGTATTTTGCATTATTTTTAAAATCATACTCGGAAGATTGAGGAGCTGGACTCGGTGATCCTTGTGGGTCTCTTCCAACTAGGGATATTCTATGATTCTAAGATTCTGCAGTTTCTTTGAAATCAGGCAACACACATACACTTGAAGACAGTACCTTCACTGGCTTTTTTGTCATATGTGTTTATTATTCCTTACTGTTTTATTTTTAAAAAATAATAATATCAGTTCATCTCCCTGCTAACATTCCGCTAAAGACTTACTTTTGACAACTATGCTACTACCATGCTGAAAGCGTGGTGATATACTAATGCCTGACTATGAACTCATGACACCAAAAAAAAAAAAAAAAGACAACTCATTTCTTGGTTTCCAATATACTCCTAAAGTGGAAAGAAAATCCTAGAAGATAATACTGTAATGGATAGGACTTGTAAAACTCCTGTCTTGGTCTTTCACAGCTCTCATTGAAATCAAGTTTCCTTCAACTTCAAATTAGGCATCAGTAAATCAATACTAAATATTTTTATATTGCATGATGTGTAGGATCTCCAGCAATAGTGACAGACTACAGCTAATTATCATTCCAAAACTCCTTTGGGGCCACGACCAATTTCTTTTATGCTATTTATTATGTTCAGGGCATCCTTTCCACCACTGTAACAGTACTGAAAGTAATAATTTTTCAATATGGCAGTTCAGAAAAGATTGGTTGTTTTTCTCCTATAAATGAATAATTGAAATCCGTAGATCTTCTTGCTGATTTCACAAGCTCCTGTTTTATGTAGATGTGAGCCTGAACTAAATATATATATATATCCTTAAAAGATGAAAATAATAAATAAATGAAAAAGAAAATGAAAATAATAAAAAGTAAAACTGTAGTCTCTTCCGTGTTGATGCCAGAAAAAAAAAAATTCCCTTAGAGCTCTCATTTTAACTAGTGGCAATTACTACAACATAACAGACACCACTGTAAAACATATTAGTGAATTCAAATGCAAGTATCTGCTATATTGATATCTGCAGTTCTGTCTGAATTAATCATTCCAAACTCTCTTTACAGAGGCTAGAGACTTGTCATGTCAGAGCTTGACTCATAGGCATCCAAATCAGATGTTTTGACTCCAAATGTTTCTACCCTCCCTTTTCTCCAAAGAGAGTCTCGCATGGATCAGAATTTTTTTCTGTGGTCATTCAAAGTCAGGTGATATGATTCTCATTACGTTAATTTTTGAAATACAACAGTTACATGGTAATGAACAAACATCCAGATTTCAGCTGCTATGCATACTTAGAAGTATTTGTTTATTTGGTATGAGTGTTAGAGGTGAATGCTTTAAGTACAAGTTACTAGATGCTTAGTGCACATCAAGTCCTTTGTTTGTGATACTGGAAAATCTTTTCATCCTTCTTCTTAGTCTGGAGCTCTCACAAATTTTGGGTATCATTACTAAGAACACATCCATTTTTGAAACAATCTCTTCCTTGTGTAACTTGCAGAAAGAATGTTCTTTATTGACCAGGGAAGATTTTAATGACTGAAAAGTTGATCTGTAGTTTTGGTTTGTATAAAACACAGAAAAGACTAGAATCTACTCAGTCCTTCCAAAATATTGAGACGTGGGAAGAAATCAATAAATCTCAGATATTTCATTTGGTCAGGTAACCATACCAGGATCACACTTACTGTTCCTGTAAAGCGTATGCTAACCTCTAAGACATTTCTGTGAACCTTTTGACTGCTCCTTTTTTTTAACATGGTTATAATCAGAACAAATTGATTTTGTTTCTCAGATTGCTAAAATCCTCCCAACACTTTCTTCAGCACCAGTGCTGAATAAATCATTGTAATGTTCCCCTGAAGTGAATTGAAAATTAATTTACACAGCTAAGATGATCCTCCTAATAACAGGGTACATGGAATGGGGAAATTGGAAATCATTATCCAGCAAACATTATCTGCATTATTTTTGTAGCTGTTTTAGATTGCATTGTAATAGAAAATTAGGAGACTGGCTGTGAAGAAGTTTAAGAGGGTCCCCTGAAGAGCTTCTGCTTTAAAATTGATTCTTTAAGAAAGCATTAAAAAGCTATTGGAATTGATTGCCTGCTAATATAAAGGAAAAACTCTTTGCCACCATTTGTGTTGAAAAAGAGCGTCTTCATTCATGCATGTTATTAAAACTACTGGCCTGAAAGCCCCTGTAGAAAGATAAAGGATATGGATGGGATATTAAAACAGCAATCTTTACTTTATCTGGGATTTAAAGTTAATATGTCGCTTTTATTAATTCGGCAGGAACCATTAGTTAGCTTGTCAAATAAGGGATTTACAATTAAAATGCTATAGAACAGAGGTGTCTTTAGTAAACAGTGAACCAGGAATTCTTCATTAATCTTCCAAGCATGAGGTATACCCCTGTAAAGCATAAATCCTGAATTTAGTTTTCTTTATTTACTGGTTTGCTCTGCAGCAGCAATAAAAGTCAGTGATAACACCCCTGATTAGCTCCAGCAACTTCCACTGATGTGGGGTAATGGTGAATCAGTTCTTAACCAGCAACAAAGTGGGATCCACCATAACTTGTTTACAAAGATTCAATTGAGTGAGCTTTGGAAGATGTCACTGTATACAACAGGTTTATAATATATTAAACATATGTGGAAATAGAATTTCCTTTCCTGACTTTGAGCTGTTAAATGCTTTTCAAGGTTTTATGATTTCTAACACATTTTGAAGACATTTCCCTTGTCTCTTTCAATTTGGGATAACAGCAAACATTAAAAGGCAATGAATATCAAGGAGGAAAAATGTAAATAATGATCCGTAAGAAAAAAAAATGACATGAGCCTTAATGCCGCCATTTACACAAGTGCATTCTTCAGTTTTGCTTTCATTTTTCTAAATTAAGAGACTATATATGAGGGAACACCGTCTTAGGAACTTTGCCCAACACAACAATCAAGGTGAAATCTGTTCAGGTAGGTAAAGTCACAAAGAAATGCAAGTTGATGAAATTTTATTTTAATTTCAGATAAGTAGAGAAAAAGAATAGAAACAGAAGAGTGACAAAACAGATTAGAAGCCAATATGGAAATTAAAGAAGTAGCCCTATCAGAAAATTGACAAGTCTGACACAGAAGAAGGGCACCTAGCTGATAATAGGAGTTAATGCTTATTTATTTGGGATTTAAAATGTCAAACAGTAGGGAAATAGTTTCAGAAAATGAAAAAAAAAAATGTTGGTAGAAAACAGGGATGAATTAAATATAAGGGGGGAGCAAATAAATAATTAATAGGGATGTTTCTTAATGATCAGGACAAGATTACAAGAACAGTAACTATTTTTCCAACATTTTATAGCTTTATGATTGGAAGAAAGTTTGTTTTGTAACTCACTCTATGTACCAGCACTAGTTTGGGGGCTGAGTAAAGCTGAAGAGGGAAATGGAAAGACTGCAAAGAATTAAAAGTGAAGTTTCTGTAATCCGAGATAACATTCTTAGGAATTTCTGGTTCAACCTTAATGTCTATCAAGTCTGGTGCCTTGAAAATAAGATGTAATGCAAACCTACAAGGACTTTAAATGTGCCTCAGAATTCAATAGATATATTTATTTATTTATTTATTTTAGACAAACAGCAAGAATTCGTGTCCCCAGGAAAATTCTCAAATTTTGGTCTTTGGCTTTGATTATCGGCCTAGAATCTTCACATACCTTTACATTAAATAGTATGTTCTGAAACATTTAATAAAGGGTGATTGAAGTGATGAACTCAATATGATAAAGTTTACGTGTCACAATAAAATTGACTTTGTTGAAATGACAGATAATGATACTTATTAAAACAGACAAAAAATCATAAACTCCATGAAACACTAATTTTTTCACACCAAGCTTTCCTAGCAGAAAGTACAGCTATACCAATAAATGTTTCACCACTTCTAGTAATTACAACATTTTTGTGTGCTTATATCTCTTGGAATGTAAATCTTTTGGAAAATATGTAATATATAAGACTTTAAAAAGTCTGTGAGTTTGTTGTTGTTGTTTTTTTTTTTCCTAATGAAAAAAGATGTCAAAACTTAGGTGGATGTGCTGGAAACCGTAAATATATATATATATATTTGCAAGGAAGAAACTTTTATTCCTGGGTGATGGACTTATATTAACAAGATTAACAAAAAGGCATATATACAACTCTGAACATACTTACTCATCTTAGTAGTCTTTCTAAAAGTGTTGCAACTGTCAATGACTGAAGGATTTAACTGCTTGTACCTATTGTTAATAGCCTGACTTTCATTGACACATTACCTGCGGGCTTCCCCTTGAGGTGTGTTTACCATCTAGTACTTTGGAGGAGGAGGAAGAAAAAACACCAGAAGTCTTCTGAGAGCAACCAAAGAAAGAGGAAAAAACAGTTATGAATTTCCTAGACAGATATTTATGAATGAGAGTCTTAATATGTTTTTTTCTTAAAACAAAGAAAAAACAAAATAAAAAAAGCATAACCTTTTACATTTTGTGTTTTAAACTCTGTTGTAAAGTATCTGATAATTTCAAAGTTTTGTTTTATCTACATGTGAAGATTGTAGATAAGATCACAAAGAGGCAGACAGCTACATGAACAAGTTGTCACAGGGTAAGCTGGGATGTAGATTTATAGCATTTTTGCTACCCTTTAACAATAGTCAGAGTGCTTCTTCTCACTCTGCAAAAAAAGTGAGAAAACTTAGGCCTGACTGAAGAAGCAAACCGTCTACATTTACCACATCAGAACAGGTCATTATTACAGAGTAGCTGATATCATAAATCTAAACTGTAACTTACACCTCATTAAGCTGTTCAAAGACCGGGAGTCCTGTATGATAAGCATTGTACAAACACACAGGACTAAATATTCTTTGTCAAAAAGAACAAAGAAAACAAACTATGGGTTTAGAAACAGTGATCTGAATCATAGAAATCAGATGACTTGTTCAAGGACATATGTAAAGACTTGAAGTTGCAGATCTGGGATTTGAATATTTATCTTTGAAATTCCAGTCATAATACCATCCTTCTTAACTTCAGATATACAAATCCTCTTCTGCAATCAGAGTGTTTATATGAAATTTACCTGTGTTCTTTCACTTTGGAAATTGTTGTAATTCACTGAAGTCACATCCCTACTTAAGTTTGGATAAAGAAATGTTGTATAAGAACAGTTTATGTCAGAAAAATGTTGAAGGGATTGGGAGCACAAGTAGTGTTCTCCTTCATCCTCCTTGCAGGTGATGGGGACCCAAGAAGGAGACGAACAGACCAAGTGAACAATTGGCTGCATAGCTGATGCCATTCTCAAGGTTTTGGGTTCTATAATCTGGACTTTTGAGAGACCAGGCATTGTTACACTGGATAGGGTGCACCTGACCATCTCTAGAGGTGTTCAAGACCATGTTGGTTGGGGCCCTAGGCAACCTGATCTACTGTGTGGCATTTCCGCTCGTGGCAGGCAGTTGGAACTAGATGATCTTTAAGGTCTCTTCCAACCCAAACCATTCTCTGAATCTACGAACACATTCAGCATGGTCACTGAAGGATCACTGCAGCAAAATTGAGGGATGTTTTCTTGTCCTGCTGCTCCAGGAATTCTAGGCTGTCCCTGCACTGTCAACTTCTTTGCCATGTCCCACAAGGACAACTTACATGAAGAACTGCTTGGAAATGGGAAGTTTTGGGGCTACTTGTATGTATGTAAAACAATAATTCTCACTTTCTCAGCTGTTATCCATAATGGTGCATGCTGAAGTGGTTGAACAAGAAGGTTTGCTTTCCCTTGTGACCCTGAAACAGATGCTACACTGAGAAAAAAGCTGGTCAGCCAGCTTTTTGGGTTATACCTACAGACTTACCTAGAACTATAGCAGGTTATTCACAGTACTGCACAAGGCATGCCCTTCTCTCCTCCCTCTGCTCCAACATCAGCACCCAATACTGCTTTGGCCTCTTTGAGCCATGCCTCCTGGGCAACAAGAACAGCAGGGAGTAAAGCTTACTGTGTCTGCACCCACTTGGAACCCTTTGCTGAGGAGGAGTCAGAACGTCCACCCAATCTTGTCTCCTAACCTTTGTTCTCACTCTTACATGCGTGATTGGTTAGTACTTTGGAGAGCTGTGCCAAAATAATTAACTGCAATGAGTTATCAAAAAAAGCAAACCATCAAAACCAAAATCGTGCCCACTGATCATGATGCATGAGGTTTTGGAGGTGTTCTCTTATTTTGGAGGCTGTTTTAAGATGGACTGATGCATACATATACAGCATGTGTATTATTCTATTGCATGTTGGAGAAAAAACTACTGTAAAATCTAAATAATTCCCTTTAACAAAACCTACATCAAATTATTTTTATCACAAAGATATGCGATGCACTGTTGTTATGGCATGGATTATGAAATAAATTCTATGGATTTCTTCTCTCTCTCTTCTTTTTTTTTTTTTTTTCCTGTGTCATATTATTCACATGGCTTCCTCAATTTGGAGATAGATCATGGTCTTCCTAAATTATATTAAGAAGTCATCACTCTATTTTTCTCCTCTTCTGCTTAGTGTGTTTCAGCATCCTTCTTGATGGCAGCCTTTATTGAAAACTTGCATCAGAGCTTCATTTCAGGCATATATTGGACATTCAACCATTTGCATGGCAATTACAAAGCAAATCAGTACCCCCTTGTAATTAAAATAATAACACAGTACTGCCTCTTGTTAGTTCCTAATGTCTATCTCTCTTTTGCTCATTTTTGCCCCTTCGTTTACCACAGTGAACAGCTGTGGTCACATATATGGTACACCTGGCAGCTTCAAATGTCCAGATGCCAAGCTTATCTTTCCAGTATTGGCACTCATTTGTGAATTTAGCTTTCATCTGAAATATAGGGAATTTGCCTAGAAAAAATGTTCCAAGTGACAATTGTAAGGAGAGGGGAGATGCTTAGCAGGAATAATTTACCTTCTGTTTGAAATTTATTTTGAGTGGTCACAGTTATAATTAAAAGGGCAAGTGAATTATGGGACTAAAGGAATCTTTACCTATTTAGAATTCATTAATGAAGGCTTTAATAGTTAATATTGAACATTTAGTTAGATCTTCAAACTGACTTTTTGCATACACCTCCCTTGGCAAATGGTAAGGCCCCTGATCTTATTTCCAATTATAGTTAATAGACAGGAGTAGGTTAGAAGGTAATAAGATCTGCTTTTCTGGAGCATTCTATACTATTGAAAAGTGCCAGAAGGTACCCTCATGACACCTTCACAAGACATACTGTATCATTTTCCCCCCCATTTGCTGCAAAATAAATTGAGAACCAAAGAGGTTAAACTACTTGCCCACGGATACATACAAAGCTTGGGTCACAGCCAGGGTAAGAATACAAACTTCCTTACTCACAACCTATGTTTTGCCACAGGACCATTCAACACTTGATAAACATAAGACTTCTAACTCAGTCATAAAGGAAATACTGCAGTAAAGTTATTTTTTTAATGATTTTTTTGTTTGTTTGTTTGCTTGTTTTTCCACACCTCATAGTATGAACAAGGAAGCTCTTGAGCCAAAGAAATGACAGTGTTTGGTAAGGAAGGGATCCGAACCTTAAATGCTTCTGAAATTCTTCATCTCTGGGACTATCAGGTAATGTCCATTTATAGACCCTATAAAATTATCTATAGTGGATGATTAAAGAATTGAAGAATTCATAAACTCCAAGGGTAGAGTTCATGCTCTGTATAATGGCAATCAAAATTGCTGCCTGAATTGTTGCAAAAGTATATCATTAAGTCTAATAACATTACTGTCCTTTTTCTTTTTTTCTCTGCTCTACCTACCTCTGGTATTTTCTTTCAAGAAACCATAATAATTTAGTTAATTTACTCCTTTACCCAAATTATATAAAGTCCTCTCAGTAAGCTATGTTTTTGCATCCTTCTTCTCTGGGTAGAGAGGTCATATATATGACAGATTAAGGAAGGACTAGTGTTTTCCATACCTTATATGATAAACTGGTCTCCAGGCAGTCTCAAAATCAGTGAGATATGAAAGGACACAACAGGTTGATCTCTGTCTCATTCCTACCTCTTACAAAGGCTTGTACAAAGCAGTATGGAAAGGGTGAGTTTGCAACAAGACACCTCACAGACATTTAAAAAATGCTACTATTTGTAACTAAACAAATTGCAAAGAAGTCCAAATCAGATGACTTCAAACTGAAGGCCCCCTGAAGGAACACGGAGCAAACTAAAATATTTGGCTAACAGAAGACAGTACTGATTCTAAATACACATAAAAGAATTTACTGATTTTGTGCTAGGGATGGTAATGAGATGTTGAACTTTGCAGTGAGCCTTTTAAATGTGAAACTTTGGTATAAGAAAAAAGCTTACATTAAAACCAGAAACCACTAATAGCTATAAAACTAATTAAAGAAATTATAAAAAGGGAAGGGAAGGGAAGCGAAGGGAAGGGAAGGGAAGAATAGCTGAAAATACTGAAATATGCATTCCATTAAAGAATCAGTTCTGGGCGTATCTAATATTTTCTATAGTGACATTGGTACAAAAAAAAACTCATTTTAACTGAATTTACTGATAGCACAAAGTTGGGAAGCATCTCCAATGCAAGAGAGGTTTGAAAGACCTGATGACCTTGGGGATTTGAGTAACAGTAGTAGGATAAAATTCAATCATGCAAAGGGCAATGTCATACACTTGGGGGCTAATACTAAGAGCTTATGCTATGAGCTCAAAACATGAGAAAATGAAAGGATCTGCCTGTATGTAATGATTGTGAACCATAGTGATATATGTAAAATGAAGTAATTCATACTTCTATCAGGTGAGGTGTTTCCAGAAGGAGCCATAGCAGTTGAGTGGCTTTATGTGAAGCACTGCTGACCACTTTTGGAGAACTATCCGTGATTTAAGACTGCTCAGCAAAGAACAGGTAAAGAAAAAGGCTCTTCTACTGATCAGAGGACCATGAGTTCTAGAGAAAGAGTAAAACTGTATTTATCTTCTGTAATCTAATAAAACAGAGGCTAAAAGAATATTGAACTATGATCTATAAATACACAGGTTTGGAAACACCAGGGCAAGAGATGATCTATTTGAACTAAAAGATGGCATTGGCACAAGAACAAATGGGAAGAAACTGGTCATAAATAATTCTAGTGTGGAAATCAGAATGAGGTTTCTAGACATTAGAATATTCCATAGGATTCCATTAGGATATTCCATAATACCTTTCCAGAGGGCTTCTTGCATCCCACTCTCAATAAGCTTCTGGAAGGAATCATGAAGAATGACTGCTGCTGGCATCTAGGACCCAAAAGCTCAGGAGCTTTCAATCTAGATTAAGTGTCCATTCTTATTTTACTAAATAAAGAAAATCTGCAGCACCTGGATTTTTTGTCATGTCATGCCATAAAACCCAAGATGTTGAATCTCTATCTTTGGTCAATGGGTCAAACTGTGTATTGGATGAATTATTTAGAAAACAAATGCTTTGTTAAAGAAAAGATGACTAACTACAAGCTGTTTTATGAAACTGCCTCTTGATAATGGAAGGTCAAATCCTGTGTTGCCTTAACTACAAAAAAAAAAAAAAAATCTAATTATGTAAACTTCCTTCCCCCTTTAAAGTTTACTATAGAGTTGTGCCTGGGAAAGGATACTGCCTAAATCATTAGACTGTTGTTTATTTATTTGTACTGAGATTTATGTCAAAGCAAGACAGAAAAAACAAAAGCAAACAACAACAACAACAAAAACCACACTGAAATTCTTACTGTAATGAAGCTTGGTGTTTGACTTCCATTATAAACAATATGAACTAAAAATGCCTTGGGGCACTATACCTAGTGCATCTGGCATTCATACAGCAGATTACCAGCACTCTTACTGACCTTGGCAACTCTGCAGGGGACATACTGTATTTTCATTTAGCTGAGTTGATTTTTAAAATTTCTTGTCTATGCGCATCTATATCAGGGTGAAGCTCATCTCATCTCCGTCATTGTGCCGAAGGGATTCATCTGAACTTCATCATGCTTTCAGCAAAGCACATTTACAAAGGTGTGAAATCAGCTGGCAAGTGTATTTAAAAGCCCTCTGTTCCAAAACCCTCAGGCTCTTACACACACTTGTAGCCCATCACATTGAATGTACACACATTTGTGGGAATTATCTTTTGCATACTCTCAAGGGCTTACCAGATCAGAGGATGTAAATCTTAAGGGTCAAGCTTTCTCTAGCCTCTTCTGCAGTTGTGAAGAATAGCTGGATACAAGAAACTTTCTGGCTACTTGCATGTTCTATCTACAAATTGTCTCTACCACTTCACAGCAACTTTGAAATGTTGGCCACAGCCATCAGACTTGCTGGACGTTAATTAAAAAACAACTCACATGGAGGGTTCAGGAGAACAACTGTAGCACTGAAAAGGAAATGGAGGATCCACTCATTTTCTTTGCTTATCATTCCACTCCATAATCAGAAACCAAGTCTCCAAAAATTCCCAGTAGACTAGGAATCTCTGGGCCATCAAGTCTTAGAAACACTTTAAAACCAGTCTGGCTTGTGTTGCAATTCATTGCTTTCCTTGAAGTTATAATAGCGGTAGCTGCAGCAATATTCCTCATCATAATTTCTCCTCCTGTTAAGTTCTATTTATAAGAAGACTTTAGATAATAAAAATGCAAAGAACGAAAATGAGTTCTGGCAATCTATTTTGTGTGTTTACTTTCATCACAGTTTTCATTAAAAATGAAACTTAGTGGGTGCTTAGAATCCAAACTCTTTGAATTTTCTGAGAAATAAAACAACCCAGATCATGAATACTGTGTTAAATATGAATTAATTTATTTCTGTCTATATTATTGCATGTAGACATACTAATACATATGTAGATCATTATGTGTATATTAACCTTCAGAAAAAACTCTTAAAAGATCTGTTTCGCTACACAGTAAAATGAATATCTATCAAAATGTAGAGTGTTATTTGGACATAATGGAGTATATAACACTTTTTTTGAATGTAGCATTTGCCATTCCAAAAACAGATCTGGTAAAAGCACATACTGAGCTTCTGAGGAGCTTTATATCATGAACTTACAGAACAGAAGAGTCTTTTCTTTCATTGAATAAAGAGCATGTTAAGTCAGACATGGCTGTCTGAAATGCGTTCTAAAAATTAATATATATATATATATATATGCATTTTGAAGCTGAGAAACGTAACAATTTGCTGAGAAGCCTTTAGCAGGTAATGACTATTTATTTATTTATATATATGCGTATATATATATGTTCTTTCAAAATTGTTCATAGTTATTTTTATTGGGAGCAGAAATAACCAGAACTACCATACTGTAGCTTTGTTCTTGCAGTAGAAAACATACAAACCAACCCTCTCCCTCAGTCCCCACCATGCTAGCAAGAAAATAAGGTTTGCATTTATAACATAATTTTCAACAGGCAAAAACATTGATCAAAGTATTCTCTAAATCTAATTAACTAATTGTAATCAATAACAAGTCTCAGTATTTCACTCATTTAAGCAGGTTTTGTTCATTTGACATGTTTAATTTTGGCTGCCAAGCACAGAATGGGCTTTCTAGTCATTTAATTACCTGAAATTATGAGTATCTTCTTGATAGAAAATGCCACAGTCATGGTTAGATAGTCAGGGCAGAATTCTTTTTTTTTTTTTTTTTAATATTGCTTCAGCTCCCAGTCCTCATCCTTTCTTCAAAAGCGTGATTAAGAGAGGAATCATAGGAACAAAATGGGCATGGGAAATGTGGAATGGCATGTGCAGTGTTCAGTCAGATCCTTGGCCATGAGTAGTGTGTGCAGCAATGTAATTTAGAGTATCCTTAAAAGGTTCTTAAATTATTGGGTGGATTTTCTTGACTGAATGGGAATTGTAAAAGCATAGAGAAATGGCTGAAAGGCACCCTCTGCACCAACATTTCTCTAGGTACTGTGAAAGAGTGAATTCTCTGCTGACACCAGTGTAAGTATGCAAAATATCAAATTTCTGATATACTAAAAGCTTGAAACAATGAATGCCATTTGTTTGTTTATTTGTTTTAACTCTTTATTACTTAATGGCAACCAACACAGGGCTGTTGGAAGAAAAAAGTATATTTCAGATCTTCTCTTGGAACACTATTTTCTGCTAACTTAGCAGGGCAAATGGCCTACTGCTCTGCTAGAACCAGTCCTGTTATGCTTTTTGACATGAAAAATTAGAGACTGGGTAGGCAAGGAGAATTGTCAAATATAGCAATGGCAGTTAGCATGGATATTAACATTTAAAGAGTGTTATGTGCCTACATAAGAAATGAGACATAGTTAGCTGTATCGTTGCTATTTCTATGTTGCAACAACTCCTTCAGGTCACACAGCAAGGCAGCACCTCATCTAAAATGCAAGAGGGAACAAGTAGACATTGTTTCCATTTATCTTGTTTCAAATTCCCTCTCAGCTCTTGGAAGTAAATTTATACAGTTTCATTTCTCTCTCCAACATATGAAATTTCAAGAATGCCAATTTATTTTTCATACATATTTTTGAGTGTATTCATGCTGAATGCTGGTTTTCATGTTTCTGCAAGTTCAGAGTGCTTGTCTCATGCAACTTGAGATATAATTAATCACACAGGAGTAGGATTATATGTTTAACACTTTGCCTGTCTTTTGAGAAAATCGAACTCTCCAGAGGCTGCTCTGTTTTCAGTTTAGGAATGTTTATAAGGAACTTTCCATTAGCAGAGATGTTCAAGCAGCTATACATAGCTTTACAGATTTTTATTGGTTTCACAACAAAGAAAAAAAATACAGACTTGGTTACTCTAATGAGATAGAATAACTTGCTTTAAAGAAGTTTTTGATGGGAAAAAAAAAGTGAATGAATGACTTTTCTAGATTCTCTTCATGGCTCAGAAATGTTTTAATTCAATATGACTGATACATGATATACACTCACACCAGGGATACAAAAGAAAAATCAACTAAAGAATATTAGGAAAAAAGAATCTGCCATTGAATCCCTTGGAGATTAATTCTGTCTTCTGTAGAAAACCCAAGCGTCAGATATTGCTCAAAGGAAGACCTACAGCAAATAAGGGTGAAAATACCTTTCAATACTATGCTGTGTTAGGCGCTCTGCATGGGATTCATCTGACCAAATGTATATTTCTATGTCTGAGTGAGGTTTTCTTTATAATTTCTGCATAGAAATAGGCATTTATATGCTTAGATTTCTCTCATCATGAACTAAACATCTACATCTGGTCAGATGAATCATGCTATATCTCCCCACTGTGCTTCTCTTCCCCAGAAAGTTCAAGGTGACTAGCTCAGATATAGGTGTCCTTATTGTACTTTCTGACTTTTAGGTGACAAGAATCCCACCCTAACAACATTAGTGACAACTACATCTGCACCTGCTTACCTTTTACCTTGATAGTTATCCAGCTATACCTTCTCAGGCAACTGTGAAAAACACTCCCTGACGGCAAACCTGAGCTGGGTATTATTGCTGTCCCACCTTGTAGTGTCCGATAAAGACTCTACAAGTCCATATGGGAGGAGTATTGATCCTACAGTACAGTAAGTACACAGTAAGATCAGAAGGAAATTCAGTAAAATGTATAAAGCTATAAAGCTATGAAGGCAAGGCAAAGGCAAGGCAAGAAAGGCAAAGCAGGGCAGGGCAGGGCAGGGCAGAGCAAGGCAAGGAACAATGCTTCAACTAAGTCAATCACTAATGGCTAAAAATTTGTTGTAAGGTGAAAAATCATAGATAATTTTAATGATGGTTGAAAACCATTGTCCTTCTCCATTGCACTCTGACCAGAAATCATCTCAAGTCTGACCTGTACAATCCTCCTGAGGGTG